>NC_042530.1:132500-157789 GCF_900963305.1 Echeneis naucrates | reverse complement strand
CATCAATTAAACCTCCCAGCGTCAATAATTAACACACAACACAATGCAATGTGTGTAACAATGAACAATTATCATTTTTACACCTACCTCACACCCCCAACCCTAACGTAAATCACACACACACACACACACACACACACACACACACACACACACACACACACACACTAGTGTGGCTGGTCAGGCTGCTGGAACTGCTGATCTCTACTCCTATTAAACTCTCTGTGTGTGTCTGTGTGTGACTGCATGTGTGGCCTCTGTCTCGCTCCTCTGATGCTTCATGACAGAGAGCAGAATAAAGGAGGAAGACGAATCAGAGTGATGAAGCTTTGTTTCACTTTGTGACACGATCAATGATGTCAGGCTCTGCTGCTCTGTCTGATTGGACAATTCTGACTCTGATGAACACACTGTCTCCACATTGAGGTGCTTTAAACACACACACACACACAAAATGACTTTGTCTGTGAGAATAATCTGTTAATCCTGACCCAGAGACTCACAGGCTGCAGAGCTATGACATCATAATGACATCACTACGGCAGGAGATGATTGCCTGTGTTACCTGAGGACAGGTGGACTCACCCCATTGGCCGTGCTGACGGCCTGATAGTAGATTCCATAGCTCTTATGAGGCAGCAGGGGAGCGTTCCAGTAACCGCCGTAGGTCCTGTTGTCACCTGATTAAACACACACAGGTGATTTACAAGCATTTAAAACAAGTTTTCAGTTGACGAATCAGCACCAAACCTTCCTTCCATTTACTGACCATCAGGGGCTGATGCCACTGGTTGCAATAAAGACGTCAGACTGTCTTGAAGTCTATGGGAAAATGTCCCTCTTTCTCCTCAGTAAAAATTTTTCTGACGAGTTTATGGTCTAAGTCTTCAACACAACATGATGTTCATTTTTAAATGATGCTCCATTTAGACGGAAACAGACATGAAACCAATTTGCCAACAGTAACTAGCTAAGCACATGATGTGCATTTTATGTATAATGAGCCTTCATGTAACTTTGTTATGATTGGGGACAGTATAAATACATTTGATTTGATTTGAACAAACATACAGACTCATTCACTGACCAAAAGGTGAGTCAACTGACTGGCCATCTGTTGAACACAAACATTAGCCTCGGAGAGCTAACTAGTGTACAAGGTACCGGGTAAAATAAGGGGTGACTGACCGACACAGAAGGGCACTGGTGATCGCAGCTCGCTCATGGGCAGCTCGGCGCTGAAGTAATACTGGGAGTTGAGCAGTGTGGCGTTCTGGAAGTGGATGGGCACCGGGTAACAGCGCAGGATCTCTGCGGTGCCCCTCTTCTGCCTGCGGGGGCGCTCCTCCTCCACCACCACCTGGTACTTACTGAACATACAACACCAACCATCACTGCACTGTGGCTGTACGCCGGTCAATCAGTCAGTCAGACAGACAGACAGTCAGTCAGTCAGTCAGTCAGTCAGACAGACAGACAGGCAGATAGTCAGTCAATCAGAGAGAGGACTTGTATGTTAGCTAGTTAGCTCCTTTTAGCTAATTGCTGTAAGTGCAGTTAGCACTCTAGGTGGTCACATTAACATCAGATGATGATGTCATACAGGTGTCATCAGACAAAGTCTGACATGCAGTCAGAGTTGGGCCATTTGAATATACTATCTGGGATGTTGAGGGCCCCCCACCACCAAGATTTATCCATGATTCACTTCCTGTCCTGAGTCATTGCTAAATCCTGAATGAGGGTCAGACATCAAACAATCAGACAGACAGCTACCTGTTAGCTAACAGGTGATAGGTGTTGAACTCGACTGATGTCCCTCATAACTTTAGTGGCGTGTCTGCAGTTGACTTTTGACGGAACTTGCTCTGAGGGATCAGCTGATCGACACTTCCCGTTTCCCATCTTAGTCACAGAATGATGCACCTGAACGCAACACTGTCAGCTACAGTGTTGTTTGTGTCCTCAGGGACTTTGGAAACAATAGTTCTGCTTTTCACAGGAACCAGGTTTAGGACAGAAGTCATATATTTACAGACACACACACATTCCACTGAGGGCGTGGCCGGTGAAACTGCAGCATTGTCACATTTCCTGCTGGACAGGAAACTAAAGGAGGACAGGAAGGCACATAAACACACTGTAACACACACACAGTATTGTTTAATTCCCAACAGAGGAAACAGATTCGATCACATCTCTTTCCTCCTCCTTTCTTTCCGTGGTTCTCTCCTCCCCCTCACATCTGTCTCTCTCTCTTTATTTCTTTTCTTCCTCTATGTCTTTGACAAACCATCTCCAATCACATTTCTTCACGCTCTTGTTTTGTGTGTGTGTGTGTGACAGTAATCTGATTACAGCTGCAGGTTGCCTGCAGCAACACCTTTTGTCCTGCAATCTGAAGCTCTTCAGCATCAGGATGCATGTGTTGTTGTGTGCTCGCATGTGTCAGTGTGTGTTGGTGTGTGTGTGCGCCTGAAGGCCAATACACACTTTGGTGTCAGAGGAGACAAAAGCAAAGTTAAATATAAACACACAAACATGAAATCGTTTCTCAGAGCAGCATCAGCTCAATCAGATGGATTTCACATCAGCCATCATGTCAATTAACACACCCCACATCGCTCTCTCACACACACACACACACACACACACACACACACACACACACACACACAAAATGTGTCATCGATTGTTGCACTGCAGAGAAGAATCAGATTGATGAAGACTCTTTGGTGACCTCATCATCAGGTGGCCGCACATACAAATCTTTAATGTAAAATATGGACCTTTACTGTGTTTTTGAGGTTTTCCATAGTGTTCTGTTTAGTCAACATTAGATGGCAATGAGCCTGAAATAAGGCTATAAATGAAAAAATTATATTTAAAACTACATATAATAATATAATTGAGTCACTGAATAAATAGAAGTCTAAATAAATAGCTTTCTATTAGGGATGGTACCATTAACCAGTTTTACTATTAACCGCAATTTAAAATATCCCAATTATTCAACTATAAAGACTGAGAAATACAGAGATAAAAAAAAATACCAAGTGATGGCATTAAAATTAAATTACTGTTGAGCAACCTGCACTGCAGCCCCTGCAGCTGCAACAAAAGGCTCTCAGCAAAACGCCCCAGAGTACACAGAATACATGTTTGTTTTAAGGGACTGGCACTGATCAAAGTTGATGCACATGCCAGCTAAATTCCTCATGAAGCTAACACTGCGACGGGAACGATTAAAGAAAGAGCAGGGGATCTGTGTCCACCCAAAAAATTTGTGAATCTGTTGCAAGTGTGGGAGTATTCTGGTTAGAAAAGGATGAGCAGGGGGTTGTTCAAGATGACAACCACCCAATCTGCAAAACCTACCAACATATCCAATTTGGTACAACATCTGTGTGATCACCATCCAGAGAGACACTCACAATGAAATGCACAACAGTGTGTGGTTTACCACTGGTGTGAGAGAGTGTATGTGCCCATGCATGTTGAATAGATAAAACTATTATAAACTATTAAAAATTAATAAAATCATCAGTCATGAATGACAATTAATAATCATCACATCTCTACCTTTTAGTATTAGTATTCTAGAAATAGCATTTTTACATATTTCAAGGGACTTTTATTTTGTAAAGATGCAGCTCTTCCATCTATTATATTGATATGTATGATGTTCAGATTAGGAGGCGTGGCCACCCTAATAAAATACCCTGTCAATAGATGATTTACAGTGACCGGTGACCTTTGACCCTATTCAGTGAGTCTGAACATAGAATTTGTGTGTGTGATTGACATATTAGCTGTCGATCCAGGCGTTAGCAGCACGCTCTGATTAGCCCCGCCTGCTGGTTGTTAATTAACTAAATCCATCGTTACACACTGACGATAGAGAGCGGACATCTGTTAACATGACGACTGTTACTGCGGATACTGAATTCCTCTGGGCCTGCACGCTGGAGATTTAACAGAGAGGGAGGGAGAGAGAGAGAGTGAGAGTGAGAGTGTGTGTGTGTGTGTGTGTGTGTGTGTGTGTGGCAGAATCTGTTTTAGAACGACTGTGGTCACGTTTCAGCCCCAGTTTCTTCATGTCATCTTTTAATGTTTAACGTTTTGTTCATGAAAACTTCATGAAGCAAAAGATTGATGCTGCTGAATATTTCAGTGTGTGTGTGTGTGCTTGTGTTTTTGTGTTTTTGTGTGTTTGTGTGAGTGTGTACCTGACTGGGGCTCCACGGCTCTGAGCTGGTTTTAGCACAACAGTGACGGTGGAGTCGGTCTGGTTCAGAGGAGACTCCTGATCGTACGCCGGCATCAGAGGAGCTGAGGAAGAGGAGGAGAAGACCAATCAGAGAGAGGCTGAAGGTGGAGGTTAAGTTGGAGGTTGAGGTACCCATTCCTTCCTGAGCTTATCGTGGAGGGCCTACCGGAGATCTTGGTGGTGAACTGAGTGACGACTGGAGGCCCAAAGCCTTTCACTGTGGACGCTCTTATTGTGAAGGAGTAGGTGGAGCCTGGGTAGAGGCCAGTGAATGTGTGGCTCGTCTCATTGGCCATCTTAAACACCTTGCCGCTCTGATTGGACAGGTCAAATTCTGTGTCGAAGGAGCTCAGGGCTTTGTAGGAGATCTGTGGAGGAAGACAAAAGTTAGGGGATTCTGGGTAATGGAATCTATAGTGTTGTGCAAACTGACAGTATGGAGGGATTTGTTGTGGTCTGCCTTCTGCTCAGACTGAGAAGGGAAACTACATTACCCATGACCCTCAGCAGCCACACTGGCAAAAAACACCAGATCAGATCAAGATCAAGAATGGATTTGAGATTGGGTGATTGTGACATCAAAGGATTCTGGGAGTTGTAGTCCGGCCTGTTTACCTCGTAGTGTCGGATGAGTCCATAGGTCTGCAGAGGTTCCCGCCAGCTCAGACTGATCTGCTGCTCATAGCTGCTGCCGACAATAGAGTCCACAGGGATGGCGCTGGGAACTGAGGCAAGATGGGGGGGTCAGACTCTAATGAGACTCTACTGACTCTACTGAGACTGTACCGGAATTCGTACCGTCCTCGTCGGTCAGCACCAGTAGCTCCTCGCTTTCCTTGTGTCCCTCGGGGTTACTGAGGACGAGCGTCAGGCTAACGTTGGTGAATGGTGGAAGGTTGCGAACGACGTAATGTGGTACGGAGGTCAGCGCATCATATGCCACTTCCTCCCTCACTTCCTCCTTCACTGGCTCTCTGAAGGGGAGAGAGGGTTAATCTCCGCGTAGTTTACTGCTCGTGCACTCTTTGTACCTGTGGCCCCTCCTCCCTTCTGTGTTTACCTGGGGGCCCCTGCTGGTCTGTAGTGGTACTGCACCGTCAGGTTGTAGCTGTGGCAGCGAGTCACGTTGTATCCAAACGGTTCCCATCGGATGGTCACCTGTTTGGACTGGACATCCCCGACCTCAAGACGACGCGGACCGTGCATTGGATCTGACATACACACACAGACATTAACTGCTGCACCAAACCCACAAACTGACAGAGAAACATCAGCAACAGTTTGTCTCTTCACCAACCAGACCAGTCCAGATTGATTTCCTACAAATTTAACCAAAAGAAAAAAACGAAAACGAAATGAGCTTCAATTGAACACACACACTGAGCGAGACAGAGGAGATTAAAGGAAGCTTCACACACACACACTCTCTCTGTAGTGGCCAAAAGTGGTGTATTTCAAGATGACAGACAGTGATCCACTTGGAGAGAGAATGATAGATGAGAGCAGGAGAGAACAATTTGTCATTGACAAAACCTCACTGTGTGTGTGTGTGTGTGTGTGTGAGTGAGTGAGTGAGTAAATGAGTGCGTGAGTGAGTGAGGGTGTGTGTGTGTGTTTTCAGGAGCCGATGAACAATGCCTTTCCTGTCCTTTGTCACCTTTCATCTGTTTTGTGGTCAGTTGTGACTAAAAACCTTTCTCTTCCTGTTACGAATGCTGACACACGCGCAGGTACACACACACACACACACACACACACACACACACACACACACACACTGCAGACTTTTAGCTGAACATAGCCGAGGCAGTTGAGTGTTTTCGCCACCTGGACAAAGGGATGAAAGAGAGACATCGAGGCTAAATGGTCAATCTACAGGGAACACACACACAAGAAGAGCAGCAACAATGGAGGTCGGAGGTGAAGGGGAGGAGGAGGATTGAGGTGGATCCCATTACCCATAATCCCCTAGGGAAAGAACGCTATCACAGAAAATCCTTCTATTCCTTCTGAACATGTCTTTGTGTGTGTGTGTGTGTGTGTGGTTGTTATGGTCTCATCCCATAATTTTTGGGTTGACATTTAAATCAGACACAGACAGAGCTTCCTGCTGCAGACGGCAATGTCGTATTTTACAAACTACAACCTTCAAGAACTGCACAAGGTGATGAAGATGATGACGAAGATTTTGATTAGATTGTTTGATTAATAGACTGATTGACTGACTGGTTGTCATGGTGATGTGGCAGTAACCTGGACAAGGAAGAGTAAAACTTTTATTTTTGTTCTTTTCTAGGCAATCGCCAGATTTAATTTGGCAGAGGCTTGGTAGTGGATGATTCTTCTTCAAAAGTAGAATCAGGGTAAAGAGCAAGACCCAAGATCCAAGACTCAGGACTCAACACACCAGACAGACTGATGAGGACTCATGTTGGCTGATGTAGTTTGACATGGACTGGACTGATCTAAGGACACAGAGTCAGCAGAGCATGAAGATCTGAGGTGAAAAGAGACAAACAGTGAAAAATTCATGTGATACTTTTCTAAAAGCCTGAACAAACAAACACACACACACTTTAATGGATGTTAACACAGGCTTGATGTCAGATGCACGTACGCGCGCGCACACACACACACACACACACACGAACACAGGACATTTTATTTTGAAAACTCCAAAGTTTCTGTGTTGTTTTCTGGATGTTTTATTTTGAAAGCTCCAGGGTCGCTGGGGTCATGCTCAGTGATGGGTCGCTGCCGCAAGACATTAAACTGAATATGAAATGATCATTTGATGAAACTTCCTGTTTATCTGACGCCACGCCAAGTCGCCTCACTGAGCCGTAAGTCCCAAAGCTTGTATGATGGACACACTGCTTCATTATTAAACACACACAAACACACACACACACACACACACACACACACACACACACACACACACACACACACACACACACACACAGACTGGTTCATAATTTATTGCCAGTAAAATGAATAAATAAACGTGAGATGAAGACAGATGAGTGAGTGTTATCAGAGCATGGATCATCAAACACACACACACACAAACTACCTTTAGAACATTTCTTTTATTTCCTCATGTTTCCTGTTGTTAACCTCAGAGGGGCGTTTACTTTAACCTGCTGACTTATTTGGTTTCTGATCCAGAACTATAGAACCTCACCAAGGACCCAGAGAACGTTCCCAAAAAAGGATAAAAACTTCCCCAGGAAATTGTCTCGGAAATCCTACAAGACCACAAGAACCCAGTCAAACTCCACAAGGAACCCCTCTGGGAGACGAGAACGGCAACAACCTTTTAGTCAAAGAGCCTTTCATAGATTGTTGACTTCATCATGACTACACTAGATCGTCATCATCGTCACCAAAACCTGTGAGATAAAAACTGTAGAACCTCTTTAAAGGTTCTCGAACCTCATGAAAGAACCATGTTGGTCCTTCTGGGTGAAATGAGGGATGGAAAATACATTTCCTGAGGTCAGATTATGTTTATCCCACAGATCAAATGTTCCTCTGAGTAGTGTCTGTATATGAAAGAAGAAAGCACTGACGGTTCACCATCAGTATAGATGATATTGCCTCCTTTAATTTGAGAAAACTCATAAATTACGTCAAAAATTACATCTCTTCCTCTGACTATTGGGGTAAAATAGATTCGTTAAAGATGAATGTCTTACCGAGGTTCACGTTCCTCATAACAGCTATTCCTTTTCCCTTGGATAAAAGTTTTTTTAAAGAAATTGATAAGATGTTTAGAGACTTCATATGGAACGACAAGACTCCTCGGATTAGCCAGAATAATCTATATGTTTACTGGGAAAAGGGAGGCCTTGGCCTTCTGAATGTGTACAAGTATTAAAATGCATTTAATGCTAGGGATATGGCTTTAATTTAAGAGACACAGGGTGGGAAAGCATAGAGCAGGAAGCTTTGGACATTTTAAAGGACAGGGTCTCTTTACAGGGGTTGTGGTATGGTCCCCAATGTAAGAACATTGCTAATCCTTTGATTCAGTTTTCTTGCTCCATTACGAAAACATTTCAGAATCTTAAGATCAAAAATTCTCCCAGTGTTCCACTATGGAACAATTACAGGTGTATGCAGAACGGCAGGCCATTTAGAAATGAAGACTGGGAATCCTATCCCATACCTTAGAAGATATGAGAAACCTTCAAGACAGAAAATTGAGAACTTTTGATCAGTTGAAAGCCGTATAGGGTATTGAAAATAAAGACTATTTAAAATATATGCAAATAAGATCACGTTGTAGTCATACCTAAAATGTCAGAAACTGAGTACAAATTAGAATTAATGGTTAGACAGAAGGTCAAAATTGCATCGAAAATATATAAATATTGTGGAAAGCTGTTCAAAGCAACTATAATTTTGTTCATAGAGTATACTTCACCCCTGCTCGATTGCATAGAATGGGTGTATCTGAGTCTGATCTTTGCTGGCATTGTGAACAAGATAAAGGTACCTTTTACCATATGGTACGGACTTGTCCTGAAGTAAAAACTTTTTGGGAGAGTGTTACACATTCTCTGGGAAAGATCATTGGCTCTACAGTTCAGTGTGACCCAGCATCGTGCCTTTTGAACTACACTGTTGAAAGAACCTGACCCAAACGCAGCAGACAACTTACAACAACTGGATGAATGGCAGCTAAAAGACTAATAGCAACAAACTGGAAGGATGTAGATAATCTTAAAGACGGACTGTGGCTTCAACTTTTTCTTGAGACAATCGCTATGGAGGGAGCTGCATCTAATCTTTCTGAGGTATATAATGAAGTCCAACGAGTGTGGAAGGATATGATGGACATTGTTCACGGGATATCTGCCTTCCCCACGGTCTTGAGAGGAGCCTTTGGTTCAACATAAATGGCCCGTTCCTCTCTGTCTCTCATGGTTTTGTCATCTGACCACGCATCTCACTAAGCTGCACTTGATCCCTCTGCCACCCCCTTTTTTTTCTTTTAAAAAAAATTATTGTTTGATTTTCTGTTGTTTTTTTTTTTGTTGTTTGTTTGTTTTGACCTTTCCACCTTGTATGGTGGTCTGTAACATTGTGCAAGTGAAATGTACTGTCTCTCCTTTTTTTTTTTTTTCCTTAGTGGAAAATAAAAAAGTTCTGGCGGGGGCACATACCAGGGACGTTCAGAAGCCTGTGAGACGTCTGACATGTTGAAACTGGAGTTCAACACTTGTATTGTACTGTTGTATAAATGATTGTTGTGCCTCAGGCTTCATGTTTGCTTCACTTCATCTGTCATGTCTGCCTCTTCATGACTTTCTGACATCTTTTTTTTATAATTTTTTTATTATTCATATAAATAAACAGCCTCAGAAATATTAGCCTCAGAAAATTGATTCAGCTCAGACTTGAAGAGGGAGCGACACCAAACTAACTAAAACTAAAATGTGAATCTAATAATGAAACTGTTTTTTCTTCTATGGAAATAATATAGAATAAAAGACAAGAACGCTGCAGCAGAGACTGTTGCACCTGTAATTAGCATGCATAATTACTGATCACATGCTGCTTGTTTATACCTACGGGGCCGTGTGTGTGTGTGTGTGTGTGTGTGTGTGTGTGTGTGCATGTTCACTCAGGAGATGGATGAAGTGAACCTCAAGCATGCTATGCTGACGTGTTCACTGTAGACATTAAGTCCTAATTGGCGCGGTGCTAACGAAGCCTAGCCTGGCTTGCTGCCTTAACGACCTCACTGTTAACCATTAGCCACCTGATGTGCTTCCTGCTAGCACAGTTTAGCATGGTGGGCTACACTAATGACTCCACCATTAACTTCCTGATGAGCTCAGTGTGTGTGTAGCCTAGCCACTACCTGCTAGCTGAAAGCAGTCATTACAGTGAAGGGCCATTATAAAAGGAGCATTAAAATGATGAAGAACACTCGTCTTCCTGATCCGCTGCCTGCAGCAGGTGACTATGTGACCTGACTCACCTGCACACTTGGTCCTGGCTCGGAGTGGTGGTCCGGGGCTTCCCGTGCCCCCGTTCAGGGGCCTGGTGAGCAGCACACTGATCTCGTACTCTGTGTCAGGATCCAGGTGTCCGATCTTGTGGGTGGGTTTGTCCACAGGTGTGGTGTCAATCAGCATGCCCGACATCGTACGGTACTCCACCTGACAACAAGGATCACACCTAATCATATCAGCAACACAGTGACTGATGATCCAGCCGAATCAGTAAAGATCTCAGAAGCCATGTGATGGTCAAGACCCTCAGATCACTTCGTCCAAAAAGAACTTCTCAGAGCTGATAAAGAGTTAAACTTCGAATCAAAGCACAACAAATAGTCCAGGATTTTTCAATGTGGACATCATCACATCGACACAGGAGAAGAGGACCCTGGAAACCAGGTCAGCAGAAGTTCCCTCTCAGATCTCTATATGAACTTCTCATACAGCTCAAGAACCGTATTCAGGAACACTTAAAAAAGTCTTCCAGACATCAATTATAATAACAGAAAATCACCAAAATTTTTTTGCCGTGAGCCAAAATTGAAACCCTGAACCCTGCCAGACATCTAGAACCTCATTAATCATCTGAGCATCCAAGACCTTCCATCTCTCTGTAAAGAACCATCTATCTATCAAACCTCATAAGGTTCTACAAGACAAACCAACAGGACCGGAATGGGTTCTCCAAAGCCACAAAGAGCTTTGAACCACTTCATAGGTCCTCATGTCAGACATTTCCGATAATTCTTAGACTACATGAACCTCATCGCGTATCCCAAGAACCTAACCCAGCAAAACTCCTCAGTCCACAGACCTCGAACATTCAGTTTGAAGGACTAAAGAGCCTCCTTAAGGAAAATGTCCCAATGATAACCTCATGAAGAACCGCCAAACCCAAAAACCCTCAAAACCCAGAACCTTCATCAGAGACCCACAGGACCTCCTGACAACGGGACCAGAGCTCTTTCGGACTCACCTCCCTCTCTGTGATTGGTCCATCTCCGTTGATGGAGTTGGCGTTGAGCTGGATCCACAGATAGGTGGCGCCGACTGCCGTCAGCTGAGGGGGGGCAATGGGAACGGGAGGCTCTGAGGGACAAACAGAGCCAGGATCAGAACAACACACACAATGAGACAGACACACACACTGACAGACATGCATGCACGCATGCACGCACGCACGCACACACACACACACACAAAAAGGGTTTTGCTGATCGCTCTTAATGAGTGAGGAAAGAGTTAACAAGTTAATTAATATTCGTGACCTTCGGCAAATCACGACAGACCTGGATTCCATTACCCAGAATTCTCAGTGGAGCTGCTCTACTTCCTCCTGACCCACTTCAGCACACACACATACATACACACACACTAACACACACCTTAGTGTATTGATGCGTGTTTATCATAATCAGGTTAATATTCTTGTGTGTGTGTCTGAACCACACAGTCAGTGACAGTTCAACTGGGGTTTAGGAATGGGGGATTGTGGGATATGTATCAGATCATGTGACCAACAACACTTAACCTGAGATGAGGTGTGTGTGTGTGTGTGTGTGCGCGTGATAACATTAAAGTCATTAAATTGTGGGAAACTGCAGCTTTGATCTAAAGGTCAGAGGTTAAATGTTGTTAAATATAAAACTCAAATAGAAAAACAAAGGGAGTCTTCTCAACCAATCAAATGACAGCACTCACGTTTGACTGTGAGGTCAGCATAGGAGGACACACCCACTCCATGATCTGACTGGGCAAGGCATCGATAGCGTCCGGAGTCGCCTTTGGTCGTGTTCTCCACGTCAAAACTTGCCACGTAACGGCCGGAGTTCACCGGTTTGGTTTCCCTGACAACCGCCTGATGACCAGCCATCACCTAACAACCGACAAAAACAACAGCAATAAGAGAAGACGTAAATATAAATAACAGGAACAACACGGATGGTATTGATTAGTATTTGTCAGTATTTCTCAGTATTGGTCAGTATTGATCAGTATTGGCCAGTATTGTTCAGTATTTCTCAGTATTGGTCAGTGTTGATCAGTATTGGTCAGTATTGGTCAGTATTGGTCAGTATTGATCAGTATTGGCCAGTATTGTTCAGTATTTCTCAGTATTGGTCAGTGTTGATCAGTATTGGTCAGTATTGGTCAGTATTGGTCAGTATTGATCAGTATTGGCCAGTATTGTTCAGTATTTCTCAGTATTGGTCAGTGTTGATCAGTATTGGTCAGTATTGGTCAGTATTGGTCAGTATTGATCAGTATTGGCCAGTATTGTTCAGTATTTCTCAGTATTGGTCAGTGTTGATCAGTATTTGTCAGTATTTCTCAGTATTGGTCAGTGTTGATCAGTATTGGTCAGTATTGGTCAGTATTGGTCAGTATTGTTCAGTATTGATCAGTATTGGCCAGTATTGTTCAGTATTTCTCAGTATTGGTCAGTGTTGATCAGTATTTGTCAGTATTTCTCAGTATTGGTCAGTGTTGATCAGTATTGGCCAGTATTGTTCAGTATTTCTCAGTATTGGTCAGTGTTGATCAGTATTGGTCAGTATTGGTCAGTATTGGTCAGTGTTGATCACTATTGATCAGTATTGGTCAGTATTGGTCAGTATTGATCAGTATTGGCCAGTATTGTTCAGTATTGATCAGTGTTGGTCAGTGTTGATCAGTGTTGATCAGTATTGGTCAGTGTTGATCAGTGTTGATCAGTATTGGTCAGTATTGGTCAGTATTGATCAGTATTGGTCAGTATTGGTCAGTATTGATCGCTATTGTTCAGTATTGGTCAGTATTGATCAGTATTGATCAGTGTTGATCAGTGTTGGTCAGTGTTGGTCAGTATTGGTCAGTATTGGTCAGTGTTGGTCAGTGTTGGTCCGTATTGGTCCGTATTGGTCCGTACTGAACTGGGGTTACCTGCAGGTAGAGCAGCAGGTTGCTCTGTGGTCGTCTGTTGATGGTGCAATGAAATGTCGCCGTCTGTCCGGCATTCACCTCCACACCTTTAATGTGCAGGAAGTGTGGCGTGTTAACTGAGGACACACAGAGGTCAGAGGTCACACACAGACTATAAAACTGCTGCCACCATGGTAACAGCCCCCCCACAAATGTCTCAAGCACAGCAGCAAAACATTCCAGTAACACAATTAGGAAATGGTGTCTGTGTGGTTTTGTGTCGATATGTGTGTTCTTAATGTTCATGTAACAAAGCAATATAAAAATGCAAGGTAGATAAACAGACAGATGGATCAAAGTCCACAGTAATCAATTTATATTTTAATGAGCTCCCCTGTCTCCACACGGACACACACACGCACACATACACCGTGACCTTGATTCCACAATGTTCACTAAACTTGTAATATTGTTATCCAATTTAGCAGTCCAACCTTGTTAACCGTTTAGAAACCTGATCTACAAGAGGGAGGGGCTTTTTGACAGAGTGTGTGTGTGTTTATGTGCGTACTTACTGCACTGGTGTCCCTGCAGTGTGATGTCCTTGATCGCCAGAACTCCTCTTTGACCAGTACTGACGGCCTCAAACACAACCTGACATACAACATCTGGATCAGTTTCTGACACACAATAACATCCGGATCGGGTTCTGACACACAATAACATCTGGATTGGGTTCTGATACACGTCATCTTTAAACTTCATTGTTCCATAGAATTGTTTGTTCAACCTTTTTTTCCTGCTGCCATATGTGTGTGTGTGTGTGTCGGTGTGTGATAACATTCCACAGTCTTATCACCATGGAAGTTTGTGGCACACACTTCCTGTTGGTGTCCAGAAACAGGAAGTTCTTCTCCCTCCACCTGCAGGCCCCCCAACCTCCATTCTTCTTTTCTCCTTCCTGTTTCCTTGTTCTCATTTTCTTTTTTTCTTTTTCTTTCAGAGCATTGCACACAGACATGACTTTGCCAGTATTTGTTATAGATCCAGAGAAATAATAGTAGAACAGTGTAATCATCAGCATATTTTCAAGTCAACTTAAAATCATTACGTGCCCACTGTAGTGTGTCTACACATGTCTCAATGCAAAACGTATGGAAATGACAAGGAGGAAGAAAAAAAAAAACAAAAAGCATATCTGTATCTCTATATAAACACATCTAATTACATGTACATGCTCCATTTCAAGGACATTCACATTCGTACCCCCCACACATACAGTACAGGCCAAAAGTTTGGACACACATTCTCATTCAAATGAATAGGACAGTGTGTCCAAACATTTGGCCTGTACTGTATGCCTCTATACTCATTCACCCGTACTGCTTCTTCTCTGAGTATGAGCTTCAGTACATTTCCTACATTCTAATACAGGGAGGAAAAGAAGAGAAAAGGGAGAGCAGGGAACTTTAATTAAACACTTAGGACCTTAAAACCTTAGAACAGGGATGTATGACACCAGAGTAGAAAAGAAAATTATAATAGTGAAAGTTTCAGCACTTTTGTGGGGAGATTATTTTCCAAATTTCAGTCCGTTATAGCTCTAAAATTTGGCTGTATCTTTTTCATGAAGGAGACCCACTTTGACCATATCTTAATGAATGTATCTATTTTCGAATTAAGTTTCCATTAAACCAATTAAATTAATTAAATCAATCATTAATCGTGTGGGCAGATCGGGGTGCAACCAGTGCCAAGTCATAGTATTCCTGGTTGTAGTTATCATTATTCTGAATAGATTTTTATTGGCCTGACCCTCAAAGAGATCATTGTCACTCAGAAAAATAATTTCAAAGTGGTTGGGTATTTAAATATTACATATTTCTTCTGCTGTTTTATGTACCTTTGACCACAAGTGTTTTAATCCTAGACATTCCCAAAACGCATGTAGGTAGTTTGTGTCCCGACCCCCACAACCTCTCCACCATACCAGATAGTTTGCAGTAGTTTTGCCCTTTTGGTATTTATTCCCATTTGTTTTTGATATAGTCTGTCGAGAATAATTTTTTTGTCAGAAAACCCTTGGATAGTCTTGAAATAGCAGCTGTAGTGGATTCACATGAATATTCACTGTGGATTTGCTTTAGTATTCAGTCTGCCAGATCGATTGGGTGTGTTTTATTACATTTATCATGGTAATTACACAAATGTAAATATCTGTAAATATCCTGTTGTTCAAGAGAAAATATTCCTTGTTCCCCTAACCCATGAGAGCAGACAAAAACATGGCATCACTTCCTGTTATTGACAGAGGCTGTGACAAATGAAGAGGGGGAGGAGTCAAAACATCTGCATGAGAAGTCCAGTAAATGTCTCTCTCTCTTTCCGTCTCTCTCTCATTAACTCTATTCATCTAACAAGGGGGATCTGTTGTTGCCATGGTGATGTAGCTAATTTGTGACGCCTGCTGTGATGATGGGATGGCTGTAATTGCAGCTAGTTCACAACCCAAAACACCTGTGTGTGTGTGTGTGATTGGATGTATTGTTCTGAATCAGTTTCTCTTTTTCTGTGGTGAAAGCTGTGGTTCCGCCGGAGGTTCCACTTAAGTCCTTAAGACCCTTTAGAGCTTATTACACACACACTCATACAGGATGCAGCTGTTGGAACTGTGATTGAGGCTAGAACTGTCAGAGATGGAGACTTCAAGTTATATTTTTGCTGTATTTTGTTATATTTTTGTGGTCTTTTTGTGATATTTTCTTTGATTTTTGTGCCGTTTTTGTGTTCCTGTCAGACACTAATTCATATGTTGTGCAGAGGAGGAAGAAGTTCAGTCTTCTTATGTGACTGATGTCAGGTCATGTGGCTGACAGCATGTTCGTGCGTTACCTGGTAGTAATTCGGCCAGAAAGTGGACACAGCAAGCTCCACCCCCTTCCAGATGTGGTAGGCGGGGCCTGATGAGTTAAAAACTGGAACTCCCAGCGGACTGTTGTTCTCTGCAGGAAACACAAACACTATCAACACATACAGACATATCCACAGACACACACCAGAGAGCTTGTGCCAAAAATATACATATCAGTGTACATTTAGGTGCGAAAATCTGTGTACACACATATTGGGAAACATGCAGCTGTCTTTTTCCCAGATTTATAAAACCCCTGTTACGTCCATTTTTCCTTCATAACTCTGAATCATCCTGACACACAACCCTTCAGACAATTTACCCTAAAAAGATTCTGACACACTCCCAGTTACCTGGTCTGCATATAAAGGAATAGCAATAATTTCAGGTTTGAGGAGAAACAGCAGAATGATTTAAGAAATGAAGACTGTGAATGGAAAACAATCATTGAATTAACTGAGGAAAGAAAGTGCATGTTATTTGGAACACTCATCGGCCAGTTATCACCATGGGCCAGAAAGTCAGTGCGGCCTCTGTGGACCCGATCTTGCCTGTATTTCACGATATTGCCCAGTAAAGCAGCCATTCAACCGCTCCAGCCTTTACTTAGTGGCATTTTTACAACCTGTGTTTTCATTGACTAATCACACAGAATACTAATCTGTCTTCATGACAATCATATATGTATAGGTTAATTTATTTAAAGATCATTCTCATTATAATTATCAAAACTCATAGTGACAAACATTTGATATAAATAAAACAAAATTCATTGTTATTTTAAAAAAAAGGCTGTTAACCACTCATGCATCAATATATATTCATAAGTGTCTTAAAACTATATATTACATCCTAACACAATGGATAAAAAATTTAAGTGAAATTCTGCGCAAATTCCCACTTTTATTATCCTTTTTTGCCAGTGTGCTGTTGACAGTAAAGACTGTAAATCTCTGGTGTTTAGCATGTATTGGCACGCACACCCTGACCATCCAGAAATCTACATGCAAGGCAATGAACACACACTTTTTGTGCTCACACATTGTTTATGCATTTGGCCTCTGGTGTTTGTACCTTTGACATAGACGTTGAGCGTGGCAGGTGTGGCGCCTTCGTGGCCCCCACCTTGGTAAAACAGGAAGCTGACACAGTGTGTGTCATTCTCTTTAAGGGGGGGCAGAAGGAGCTGAGCGCGCTGACCACTGTGATGACCTGATGTGTTCACAAACAGTACAGAAGAACCTGGACAGGAAGCAGAGCAACAAAATGAAAACCTGCGGCCATAAACAAGAAATGGAGCTGTTAAAACACAAAATTTATGACTTGTTAAACAGGAAACGTCACTGTCTGTTTCAGGGTCACATGACTTTTAATTTGGAGGAATATCGATATTAGTGTGAGCTGAGTGACACACACACACTTCACTAACAGAATAAAATATAAACATTTATTTATTTCATTTCGGTAGGAAACATAAACAATGACATTATATCAACAGTGTAAACTGAATTAAATCTTTTATCCATCCTGTCACTGAGGGTGATCAAGGTGCACACAGAACTAGAGAGAGAGCGGTTTAACATTCTGTGTGACTGACAGCTGCACCACTAACATCACTCCACTGCTGCTGTTACCACGGAAACGCCCTTCAACCCACGGACACACACACACACACACACACACACTGTAAAAACAGTAATTTTGATTTCACAGAAATAGAAACAAAGAAAAGTGAGAGACCTCAGATGATTGACAACTGTAGTCACAATACACACATACACAATAATGACACACAAATGCAGGAAGAAACTGGGGTTTGATTTTTGAATACTTCAAAGTGAACACTGAATTTATTCTGGAGTGTAGATTTAAATGGTTTTATTCAAACTCAGTTATTATCTGACTCCTTCATGTTGAAGTCTGCTCTGCTTCACCAGGTGTACTTTATTTTGTCAAATCAGTCCCTGTCACAAAAACCTGGTGTTTTTGTATTCTGAAGTCTTGAAACAGCTTTTCAAATTATCTGCTCATGAAGCATCATGAATCTGTGTGTCAGTAGATCAATTGTCCTTGAGGAGAATCGATTAGAAAAACAAGAGTTTTAATTGTAACAGAGAAGAGGAAAGGGTGAGCAAGGATGATGAAGACTGAAGAAGAGAGAGAAAGGTTATGTTGGTTAATTCACTGCAGCACAGACAGCTGACCTCAGTGTGACCTCACTGTGTGTTCGTGACCCAAAAAAGAATCACTGAGTTCATCTTAACATCTGTTATCTATTCATTGATTATTGATCGATCAGAGACAGAAAAACTAAGTGTTTACAAAGACACAAACACAAAAATCTCTGCGTGTCTCAGCGTTCCACTTGCTCATTAACCTCTCGCCCCCATTTCACCTGTTGGCCAATCTCAAACAACCCCTCCCATCTGTAAACCAATCACATCAGAGCCAGCTCACACAGACAGAGAAGAATCAATCGCAGTCTGACTGAGACGTGACCAGAGACAGCTGACACACACACACACACACAGACACACACATACACACAGGAAGTACGTGTGTGTTCCTTCTTGCTGTCTTTCTGAATGTCTGAACATTCAAAACATAAAAACTGATTTGATAGGAAAGTGTTGACTTGTTGTTTACCTGTTGTTGAACAGGTTGTAGATTCAGTGAGAATCATAATGGAGGTTCTGAACTTACCACATAAAAGGTGTCACGAGTGAGATCATGCTACAGACCAGAGGCAGCACACCCTGGCTGTGTCCAAAACTGCTCCCTAATCCCTAATTAGTGCACTATATGGGGAGCTTGTCGTTTTGTAGTGGTGTCCGAAATCTTTTGCGACAAACTGTAGTGCAGAGAAGGTATCCCAAAGTGCATTGTGAAAAGTATTGAATAGCCAATGGTCACTAACCCATGCAAGATATCCCATCATGCATTGTGCTCACAGCAAAAACAGAAAATCCCCCTGAGAGAATATGATATATAAAAAATAAAATAAAATAAAAGAAGATCCAATACAAGAATAAAAATTACACTGCAGTGCAATATCATCAAAAGCATTTAACGTAATTTAAAGTGATAAACGGAAAAGTTTAGCCGTGAGTTGGGTATGTTTTAATTGCACGACAGCGATGACACAATTAACCTGTTCATGCAGAGGCAGTTTTTGGCAATTTCTGCCTGTTTTTGTATCACTGCAATTAAAGCTTAACTACAAAAGTACTAATCCCACAACTATGGCTGATGGCTTAAATGAAAGAGAACATTTGTACCTTTGCATCTATTGTCTTCAAATATTGAATTGGGTCATTCCATTAAAAATAGGGCCATTGATAAAAACTATATTTTTGGGAAAAATAAAAAACAAGTTTGAAATTTCATGTGAAAACAGATATTTCAAAATCTTAGTTACAAAACAGGCTTCAACAGATAACCTTTTCGGGCCAATCAAAAACATGATCACTTTTAGGAACACAGTTACATAAGTAAAATGCCATTTGAAAATGTAATTTATGGGGATGAATACATGGTGTCCAAAACCTATCTAAACTCGAATTTGACCTATTTTTTCCTGTTTTATGTTGTTATTTTGAAGCTTAATAACTCCTGATTACATTAAAACTTGGGGCAGTAAAAACACACTTTTTGTGGAGACGTCTTTTGTTTACTTGTTGAAGAGAGGCAACAAAGAGACCAGCTGGATGTAGGCTGTTGTCGTCGACGTCGCCCTCCTTTTCATCCTCACTTTCCAATATTTGCAGCACCTCCGTCGCTGTAAACACCCTATTCTTCATGCTGGTGCAAAAAAATGTCAAACGTCCCCACAACAACGGTGAAAATCAATTAAAAACCGAGTAAAAGAGAAATCCAGGCCAACAGCATTGACTGTGTGCGTCAAAGTGTTTGTCACTGCGCATGTGCGTGTGTGTCTCGTGTGCCTCAACTCCACTTGACACTGTTTATGCAGGGCTTATTTGGGTAAAAAATTTGCCCAATCAGAGATTGTTATACATTGGAGGATACCTTAGGGTCGGTTAGGGTTAGGGTTAACCCTGACACATATGACACAGATGACACACATATGTGTACACTCCCTTTGTTGTTGACCTGACGTCGCTTGTGGGTTTACTGTCGTCTTCTATTGTTCGAGACATTTTCAGTAACTATGGTAAAACCAAAGCACCTAGAAACTTCTAAATTTTTGTGCATGTTGCTGAAACTGTCCTAAAAATGTCTGCATTGAAATTTTCATTAAACCATGGCTACTTTTCGTTGTATAAAGGACAATTACTTTGTTGTTATTGTTATTGTTAATGACTCTGTGACGCTGGCGTCCCAACCACTAGGGGGACTGAGTGAACAGGTTAACGTCGCCAAAAGCAGTGTCTGAAAGCGTTTGTTTGGTGAATAAGTTCACTATATAGTGCACTTCATTCATCTCCCTATATGGGGAGTAGGGATTAGGGAGTCGGGGGTGGTTTCGGACACAGCCCCTGTTTCCAGTCTTTGTGCTAAGCTAGGCTAACAGCGCTGTCTGTTTCTAGTCTTTGTGCTAAGCTATGCTAAAGACATCCTGCCACTGTCCATCCTAACAAGAGGATTTTCACCAAATGTCAGAGTCTTTAGTTTGAGCAGGCATCCAATAGGGATCCGATGGGTCATTGTGACCTCTCCTCCCATTGGCTGGATTTGAGTCCCAGCTGCTCTGAGTGTTTCAGCTCCCTGAACAAGTCTTGAATTGGTTTTGGCAGGAGGCTTCACACACACGCACACACACACACACACATACAGAAACACACACTCTGATACACACTTAGAGCCATGTCATGTTCAAAGACTTGGTGAATCTCCTGCATGCCGACACGCTGATAAACCCTTTAACACAGTAATTAAACCAAACACACACCAAACACACACACACACACACACACACACACTCACACACAGATTTTCTTTATTTATCTGCCAAAGTGTACAACTTCAAAACTCTCCCCCTCTTTGCTACCATGTCTCTCACCCTCCCTCACCTTTAAAATGTTTAACTGTTAATATGAACACAGCTCTGTGTGTGAGCGTGTGTATATGTGTTTGTTGTGAACAGGAGCTTTTTCTTTTTTTTTTTTTTTTTGAAAAGTGGTTTTGACCTCCAGGTCTCATTGTGCGAGTTATCACACAACAGAGAGAGACAGAGAGTATGTGTGTGTGTGTGTGTGTGTGCGCAGTGTATATATTTGCCTTCAAGCTCCACCGTGTGTGTTTACTGTGTGCGGCTGGCACTGAGCTGATAACAGCCCTATTACAAATATTAATATACCCTGTACCCCACAGAGACACACACACAAACACCAAAGGCATCTGTCTGCATGTGTGTGTGTGTGTTTGTGCGTTCCCTCTGGTCATCCCTGGTTGGAGAAAATCAATTAAAAGCCAAAGAATAAGGAGTTTCATTGGCCGACAGCTGTGAATGACAGTTCCCCTGAGGAACAGACTGAGACTGAAAAATATCACAGAGTATAAAGAGGAGAACCAAGGAACCAAGACAAGTACCAGTGAAGAACTGAAAAAGAACCAGAGATGGGAACAAGAGGAGAACAGGAGAAGAACTGAAGAGGAACAGAGAAAGAACCAGAGATGTAAAAATGAACTTTAATCGGTTTTGCTTCACAAAGACTCTGCAGCTAAAAAGCCAAAGAGCAACATATCCACAATGCGGCATCTAAAACAGAGTGAGTGTGTGTGCGTGTGTGTGTGAGGCAGTGAAGGGCATTAGAGCAGATTACTGTTGTTCACACTGACAGCAGAGCTACATGGTTCAGATTAGATTGAACTTGTACCATTTATAAGAACATTAAATGGAGCCTGCAATCACTGGTCAATCGATGCCTCGCTGCTGCTCAGTGTGTAAGTGTGTGTGTGTTGAAGCTTTTACAGAGCTCAAACAGAGCTCCCATTGAAAAAGTGTTGATTGAGATGATGTAAATCTTCATGTATGAGCAGCTGAATGATGTCACAGTCACAGAAGTAGATGGAATTGTGGGTAGTGTAGTCAAGGAAGACTTGAGCAGATGATGAAGCAACCACACTGAGCCCAGGGATCTGACTGCAGGTGCTACACTGAACCTCTAAGACACCTGAGAGACAGAAGCCAGGGCCTAACAACATCACACAGATTACATTGACTGATGATGATGATGATGATCATGAGTATGTCTCCTCTGGTCATGTGACCAGAGAGAGAACTTGCCACTTCACCCCATCAGTCTCTCTCTTTCTCCCTCTGTGAGTCGACCTCACTCGCCCAGGCCCTCTGTGGCGGAGGGTTAGTTAGATTTAATGTCCTGCCTCATCCTGTTCACTGCTCCACATATCAGCCGAGAGGAGATCGAACAGGGGGGAGGAGTGTGTGTGTGCGTGTTTGTATATGTGTATGTGTGTGTGTAAGTGTAGGTGTGTGTGTGTGTGTGTGTGTGTGTGTGTCTAATTGCAGCCAATTCAAGCAATCACACAGCAAACAACTTCTCTCCCGATGGACTTTCACACATACATACACACACTCCTTCTTTTGTGCAAGAGAGGAAGTGACAAAACTCTCTTCTCCTCTCCACCTCTCCTTGCCCCCCCGCCCCATATAAATCACATTAAAGAGACAGTAACCACCTCCTCCCTGTGTGTCCTCGCTCAGCTTGTCTCTCACGTGATTGGCTCTGTGATTTAAGAGCGCTGCATTTTCATTCGTCAGCAGCTTAACCTCCGTGAGCATGTGACAAACGACACACTCACGCACACACACAGAGTCTTATCTGGGCAGTTCACTGTGGACTGTCTGTCCATAATTCAGAGGAGAAGCTGTGGCAGGTCAATAGTAGATAAGACAGAGGCTGCAGCAGCTGCCAATGCAGAGTGAGGAGCTGCACCACAGAAGGAGCTCCTCCTCCTCCTTCTCCTCATCCACATCCACATCATCATCATCATCATCACCATCATCATCATCTTCATGACATCCATGTGGACCTGTGGACACTCAACTGTCTCTGCCACTTCAGCTATCAGCCTCTAACAAACTGTCAGAGAAACCAGGAGAGTTCCCTGAGGAACCTGAGTCAGACAGACAGACAGACAGAAGGACCGACTCACAGACAGACAGGTACCTGCTGGTATCCAGGGGTTGCTGGCAGGCCGGACATGGGTGTCTCCCTGTTCCCAGTCAAAGTCATCCTCTTTGGATTGGACCAGAGTACACTCTGGAGACTGACCAGACAGACAGGCTGGAAGAGAGAAAGACAGGCAGACAGGTCAAAACAGAGGCAGACGATTGTCTCAGCGCCCGATCAGTTGGACTGCCTGGTGTCTTGTTGCTCAGAAGACACAGAGCAGCTTGGAAACATATAATGTTCTTCAGAGTGAGACTGTTCCACTTCATTACTATTTCCCAGCATTGCTCCCCCTACTTAACACACACACACACAGAAATAATAGATAGAAAACTTCTCCATTCAGAGTCTGATTCTTTGTGTGTGTAAATATGTTCTGTGACATCAGGGGTCTCTTCACTGTGATAACTGTGTGTGTGTATATGTGTGTGCAACTGTCATCTGAATGCGTTGACATTAAATAGCTGGGAGGCTCATTTTCTTTCTTTGCAACAGAAGGCACATTAAATACACACAAATACACACAAACACACACTTGTCCCGCCAGGCGATGTTAGCTCATCAACAGATACGAGACACAATCTGTTTAATCTGCTTCTATAAATTTGCATCTATATAACACACACACACGGTCAGCTCTCTCTCTCTCTCCCAGAGGAAACAGCTTCTCCCTGAAGAATAGAGATTTGTCCACCATGTTGTCCCTATTGCCCACCTGGGAAATGATTGTGGTTCCCATGATGATATCTTGTCTTTGCAAGAGACAAACATCAGTAATGTGGTTCAACAGCAACAGCCATGATCAGTAAGATTCAGACAAAGTGAACAAAAAGCGCTCTACAGCGTGTATTACAGAGTGACCTGCATATTGGACTACAGAGTGGACTAATGATTAAAGAGACTAAAGAGATGACTGCATCCTATCAGCGCAGGCGTGTGCTAGGTCTTATACATCTTTTGTTTAGAAAATAAAATGTGGCTTCTAGCAGGCTTAGCCTTGTTAAATACCCTTGCCGCCATATTGTTTGTATATCTGGTGCGTCACTCTGGCGCCTGCGCAGACGGTGCTAAGCCGTCAGAAACTGACTGTTTTCACCTTCACCTACTGGAAGAACTAGTCCTACGAGTCCAACAACAACCATACAAATGTACAACTATAAAACTATAAAACAAATCTAATTTATTTCTACAGCTCCAAATCCTAAAGTTCTGGTTGGGTGGAGAAGGAGAGATGGGGGACTGAGAGAGTACAAGAGACAGTGAGAGAGATGATGAAGGAGATACAACAATACAACTGTACAGCCTGTATTCCGACAACAGTAAGTGTCAGAGGTCGACAGGAAGTAGGGAGACCTGCCCAGCAGCATAGGTCCCCCAGCGCGTGTCGGCCCTTGGCCTTAAGACTCAGGGAGGTGATGGCTGAGGGTGTTCACGTGGACCAGACTTACTGTGTGCCCGGCAGGAAAATAAGTGACAATGGTGGTTTGATTGGGCGTCATTTGGAGGTCTCTGGTCCATTGAACAAAGGTACAGGTCTTATCTTCATCAATCAGGAGAAAGCTTCTGAAGGCTTCTGGGTTGAGCACCAGTACCTGTGGCAGATACCCGGTGCTTTAAGGTTCAGTCCAGGTTTCATGGCCAGGATCTACGTACTGTACCAAAATGACGGAACCCCCCCACCAGGTGTCCGTCCCTGCTGGTCAGGAGGTCAGAGGTTGGACAGAGGTGGATGATTTAAACCAGTTCAGACTGATCTGGACTCACTCTGTTCCGATTTTCAGATCAGCTGATCTGATCTGATCTGTTTGTTTGAATTTATTCATGTTTTAACTGAATAATGGAAAGGAAAAGTTCATATCTCAATGAAGTTGCTATTTAAAAATCAAAACCAAATGTCGCTCTCTCTCTCTCTCTTTCTCTGTCTTAAACAAAAAAGGGGGGGGGTTCAGATTGTTGTCAAGTCGTTCTTAGTCTTAACTCGCCTCAACAGGAAATGAGAGAAAAACACACACTAACAGGGATGTGTCACTCATACA
>NC_042530.1:0-127500 GCF_900963305.1 Echeneis naucrates | reverse complement strand
GTTGGGTGGAGAAGGAGAGATGGGGGACTGAGAGAGTACAAGAGACAGTGAGAGAGATGATGAAGGAGATACAACAATACAACTGTACAGCCTGTATTCCGACAACAGTAAGTGTCAGAGGTCGACAGGAAGTAGGGAGACCTGCCCAGCAGCATAGGTCCCCCAGCGCGTGTCGGCCCTTGGCCTTAAGACTCAGGGAGGTGATGGCTGAGGGTGTTCACGTGGACCAGACTTACTGTGTGCCCGGCAGGAAAATAAGTGACAATGGTGGTTTGATTGGGCGTCATTTGGAGGTCTCTGGTCCATTGAACAAAGGTACAGGTCTTATCTTCATCAATCAGGAGAAAGCTTCTGAAGGCTTCTGGGTTGAGCACCAGTACCTGTGGCAGATACCCGGTGCTTTAAGGTTCAGTCCAGGTTTCATGGCCAGGATCTACGTACTGTACCAAAATGACGGAACCCCCCCACCAGGTGTCCGTCTGGTTGGTATCTGCCTCCACTGGTTGGGTGGAAAGGGAGAGATGGGGGAGAGACAGAGTGATTTTCTGTCTCTCTCTCACTGTCTCTGCTATCCACTACACAAATAACACAAATGTGTGTGTGTGTTATTCTGTGGTGTATTTGTTGTATGTCCATGTTGTGTCTCAGCCATACACACACAGACAACAAACCTGCTTCAAATTCACAAAAGCTGATTTTAACCTCAGCACTGAAACACAATTAAAATATAAACAGACACACACACACACACACACACACATACAGATATTAGCTGCATATGAATATTTACTGTAGTAATTTAGGTTAAATAGCAGCTTCTGGGCATAAAGTCCCTCAAGGCTTTAATGATACATACACACAGACACACACAAACAAACACACATGCACACATGCACCCACACACTAAAGGAAAGGATATGTGTGTGTCTGTGTGCATGTCTGTGTAAGTGTGTGCGTGTGTTAGCTGGTAGCACTTTTCAAATAATTATCATAATTATTATGATAAAGAAGTGAAAACGTTAAAACTCAAATAAATATTTAACAGTCCTCCTTTAGAAAGAGTCCACAAGTCCAACATGTTTGTGTCTTAAACATGTTTTAAACTGCTGATCAGGCAGATTATACTCATAATACACACTAATCCTTGTCTCATCAGTGCACTCTGTCTCTCTCTTACACAAACACACATCTTCAAACAATAATCCTATGAATATGATCGGGGATTTGGGCCACAACACTAATCAGGCTGACATCTCTGGACAGGATTAAGAGCACACACACGTGCACAGGCACATGCACACCCTGCAGTGTCTTGTAATCTTTTGCTGACAGTGTTTTATAATCTGATGTCAAATAAATAATTTGGTTAATCTGAAGATCAACATCTTGTTGAGTAGGCAAACTTCCTGCTGTTAGGGAGCTGACCTGTTACCATGACCACAGTCACATCAACACCCTCATGTGTCACCTAACCTCCTGGAGTCATCTGTCTGTCCGAGTTTTAATTTGCTCTGTTCTCAGGTGGGTGTGGCCATTCATGTTGGGATGATTAGTGATTATCTCTGCAACAAGATGTGAATGAACAGAGTGGTGTGGTCTGTTAAACTGCTCTTGTGTGGTGAATTTAGGGGACCCCCCCCATCCTCAGAAACACAAATCCTCCTCCACAGCTTCTATCTCATCTCTCACGTTAAACAAAAGGAGCCTTAATCCGGCTCCTTTAATCCTTGCTGGGTTTGCAGACGCTGCGTCTCAAGGCAGCACTTTAATCCCAGAGGCCAGTGGGGCCGATGGCGGCGTCTCCGCTCGCCAGGGATCCTTTCACTAGCAGCTTTAATCTGACCCGAACCGACCAAGAGCTCCCAGGAAGTCCTGCTCTCTGAAGAAGAACTTTCTCCGTCTGTCGCTACAGATAATTCTGCGCCAATGTGGATTTGAGGAGATTAAAGCTACAAAGAATTCAGCATTTTTGAATTACTAAAATACAAACAGGAAGCAGGGCGGGAGGAAGACGAAGAGGATGAAAAGGAGGAAGGGGAAGAGGAGGAGGAAGAGCAGAGTAAATTCATGAAGAGATGAACTGTTTGTTTATTGTGTGACAGAGAAACTATGGCCACAACAACAGCTCCACAAAGATTAGACCACAGAAGAAGAACAAGGAGGAAGACACAGATTTCTTCTGAATAGAGAAGGAAGGAAAGGAACCATGGAAGGAAAGAAGGAAGAGGGAGATAATTAACTCACTGAGGACTCAACACACACACACCTGACTTCACACTGTGTGTTTAATCTGTGAGCTTCATTAAAACCCTGACGAGACAGAACAAAGAGCTGACTGAACACACACACACACACACACACACACACACACACACACACACACACACACACACACACACAGGGGGAAAAGGTAAAGTCCTGAATCAGCGACAGTCCTGAACCTGGACACACCAGGTCATCAGGGAGTGTATGTGTGTGTTGCTGAGTTAACAGTAGTGTTGTAATTATAGACCCTCTTCTCTCATTTTTCTGCTTCTGTCCAGTTTGTTTTTCGTTCAAATGTATCATTGGAAAGGAGCACACACACAAAGAGACACAACAGTGAAAACACAACTGACCAACAACAAACTGAGTGTCACTCTGATGACCGGGCACGCTCATTAGACTCGCTCCATCACCACCGTTATTAGGGCGCAGCGGCCATCTTGGACTAGGACTGCTGAGTTTAATTTCATTCTCTGCTGCTTCACACACACACCCTGCATCCGCCATGTGTGCAGCAGGAAGAAGCAGCCAAATCAAACACACCCTTTGGCTTCAGAGTCAGAGTTGAAGCTCCATCTCAGTGATGTCATCATGTCACAGTTTCAAAAAGAATTCAGAAAGATTCTGAACCAAGTTCTGTTTGTCTGGAACTTTATTCTGAAAGGGAATCAGGAGCATGAAGATGAACGACATCCAACAGCACAACAGCTACACAGCTCAACAATCATACAACAGTCACACAATAATGTTCACTCTGTTCTTGTTGAGCTGTGTCAAACACACACCAGCACACCAGGATTCTCACTAATTGACAAATTCATCATATTGATGAGCTTTAGCCCATAATCTGCTGCCGTTCAACATTTTCATCTTCACATTCTGCACCAGAGAAACCAGAGAACCAGTAAGCCAGTACCAGGAAAACCAGAGAACTAGTTCCAGGAGAACTTGTAAGCCAGTACCAGAAGAACCAGAGAACCAGTAAGCCAGTACCAGGAAAACCAGAGAACTAGTTCCAGGAGAAACCAGTAAGCCAGTACCAGAAGAACCAGAGAACCAGCAAAAGATTATCAGATTATCTTTTCAGTTTATGAATTTTTTGTAAGGTTAGAAGGAATGAAGGAGAGGAGACATGAACAGGGCAGAACAGGATGAGAAGGAGATGAAAGAAAAGGAAGGGAAGGGAAGGGAAGGGAAGGAAAGAAGGAGAGGAAAGAAAAGGAAGGGAAAGGAAGAAAGGAAAGGAAAGAAGGAGAGGAAAGAAAAAGGAAGGGAAGGGAAGGGAAGGAAAGGAAAGAAGGAGAGGAAAGAAAATGAAGGGAAAGGAAGAAAGGAAAGGAAAGAAGGAGAGGAAAGAAAGGGAAGGGAAAGGAAGAAAGGAAAGGAAAGGAGAGGAAAGAAAAGGAAGGGAAGGAAAGAACGGAAAAGAAAGGATGGGAAAAGAGGAGAGGAAAGAAAAAGGAAGGGAAGGGAAGGAAAGGAAAGAAGGAGAGGAAAGAAAAGGAAGGGAAGGAAAGGAAACGAAAAAAGGAAGGGAAGGGAAGGGAAGAAAGGAAAGGAAAGGAAAGAAGTAGAGGAAAGAAAAGGAAGGGAAATTAAATGTGCAGAGGACAGGAGAGAAGGAAAAGCAAGAAGGAGACAAAGAAAGACAGCGAGAGGAGGAAGAGGAGGAAGAGGAGGAGATTTTCCAGCTGGAAACTTGGACGCGGACTCTCCGTAACTCCCATGTTAAACCCCCCTCCCCTCCCGAGACCGGACCAGTTCCAACAACCCAGGCCCGGTCCCGGAGCGTCCCGGCTCACCTTTAAAGGTCTCCGCCCGAGCGCCAGTCAGTCCCAGTAAGCCCAGTAAGAGAAGCTGGAAGATCAGGAAAGTTCCGGTCCGCTCCATGTTTACACCGAGACCCTCCGGAGGAGGGGGGGGGGTCCTGACAACTCTTCTTCTTCTTTTTCTTCTTCTTCCTCTTCCTCTCCTTCTTCCTCGCTGCTCCTCTTGTTACGGTCTCTCCGGTTCTTTTTCCGCCGTTTCTCTTCAGACCAGAGACCGAGTCCGTTCACCGAGCAGTCTGTGACGTCACAGGGGGCGAGAGACTTTAGGAGGAAACGAGAGAGAGAGAGAGAGAGAGAGCGCGCGCGCGAGAGAGAGAGAGAGAGAGAGAGGGAGAGAGAGAAAGAAGTCAAATAGAATTATTTTATTTGTTCTTTGATGTTTTTTATTATATTAAATTAATATTGTGTCATATTTTACCTTATTTCATTAAAGCATTTGACACCTGGAACTAATTCATGTTTATTATTTTATTAAAGTAATTCTGAAAAACCTATGAACATTTAGATTCTTTATAACTTTAATAAAGTTAAATTGAGTATATTTATGCTCATTACGAAAAAAAGCATTAAGGATGTTGAACTGCGCGTTTTGATCAAATGTCCGTTTAGAGAGAATGAACATTTCTGAAAATAATAAATGTGCTGTCAGATAAACGTCACCTCTTTTTTTATTTCTGCTATAATATGAATATATATGATATATGAGATTTCAATTGCAAATGCTAATCCATTTAATAAATTTATTCTTAATTTATGACTATTCCAAAATAGTCATAAATATTTCCAGATTTTATTGTATTATATTTGTTTTATTCATGTGTATTTTTTTTTTCTTCCGTCGTTGTTCTGTATATTTTTATTTTTGACTTTATTTCCACCTTCGCTGTATTTCATGTGAAGTGGTGAGAGAATGCCAGTGCTGCCCCCTGCTAGGCCTTCGCTCTCTGCTCTCACTGGGCCCGGTGTCATTTTCAAAATTTCTCTTTGGAGGAGTCTCACATTCTGAAGGAGGAAACATCAAAGTGTTCACAATTTATTTCATTTCGGTTTATTAAATGCGACATCATCTTCATCAGTGCGTATGTTAGTGAAGGGAATAATGAGATAAAGAAACTGTTGTGTCTGCTGCCATCTGCAGGACAAACCGAGGATCAAGAGCAGAGCAACAGCACAGACTAATGATTGTAATAATAATAAGAAGAAGACCCCAGAATCAATCCTCATCAATCCCATCAAACGTCAGAGGAAACTATCGAAAGCCAGACATTAGGCTGCCCATGAACATTTGGACATGTGATACATAGGCCTTAAAAAATCCTATCATCATCATCAACATCCTGATCTCGGAGGTAGCCAAAGAAATCCTGCTGCATAGTCCCCTCCACCACTATGTAGCTCTCAGGTAGTTGAAGAGGGCAGTGAGCCCCCCATCCAGAACCTCCTTCACCGGCTTCATCAGTGGATTGTGGATGATGTGCAGTCCTTTATCCAGAGGATGACAGGCCAGTTTCTCCAAACGGGCCAACTGGTGCATCTCCTGAACATCATCATCATCATCACTATCACTGTTGTCTCTGGTTGTCTGTACATTTAAACTTTGGTCATTTTGGAAACAGATGAAGGAGTTTTTACCTGTGGAACATCTTTTATGTCGTTAAAGTCCAGATTCAGCAGCTCCAACCTGGATCATATCAGATAATCAGATTAAACTAATAAGAAGATCAAGTCAGATCAAATAATCAGATCAGTTGTGTGTGAAGACAACTGTTGGGTTTATCTGATGAGGGTCAGCTCAGGTGTCATGTTACCTGTTGAAGGTGGAGTCAGCGTTACCTGGTGAGGCAGCAGAGGGCCTTGGGCAGGGAGTGGAGGCTGTTTCCCTCCACAATAAGGATTTTGAGCTGCACCAGAGCCTGGATGTTCTCTGCCAGGTTCTCCAGGTGGTTGCAAGCCAGATGGAGGAACACCTGTGGGGATAGACGTGACTATAAAATGCGTTCTGGTTTTGTTGTTGCTGGTTCCGAGTCTCTGAACGTACCAGAGACTTCATGTTGTAGACGCAGCCTGGGATGTGAGCAATGTGGTTGTGGCTGAGGTTGAGCTTCCTGAGTCTGGTCAGACTGGACATAGACGGAGGCAACGAGGACAACTGGTTGTTGGCTAAACTGAGCACCTATCAGGGAGGACATCATAATTGCTGTTTCATCAGAACGGCTGTACTTGGCCTCCTGCTCTGCACATAACAGAAGGCTCCATCCAACTAGACTTCAGTAGTATTTGTAGAAGGAAGACAAGTACTCTTTGCAGTATTGTTCGTATTTGTACCTCCAGCTCTGTGCAGGCTCCCAGCTCCTCAGGAACTTCAGTCAGTTTGTTTCTGTAGGCGAATAACACTCTAAGTCTCTTCAGCTGACCGATCTCTGCTGGCAGGCTGCTCAGCTGCAAACAACAACGACAAAAAACAATGATTGTGACAGTGTGACAAATAGACAGGACTGTTGGGGGCGGGGTTGAGGGGTTGATGAGTAAGTCAAGGTCATAGGTCAAAATTTTGTCCAGGTTGTTGATATTCAAAGTCGTTCTAGTTTCTGGTCAGCCAGGAAAGAAGCATCTTGAACGGAGAGACCTGAGGGAGGCAACCTGCAGGTGGCAGCCTGTAGGAGGGGACCACTAGAAGGTCACCTGTAGTGAGAAATGATGACCTAGAGGAGTTGCTGGCAGTTCTCTTGGTTCTCAGTCCAACCAAAGTGAAGGCTGAGGTTCAGGAGAAAACAGGAGACAGAAACTGGATCCTGATGGATTATAGTGGGGGGGATTATAGCCTTTATTTAACCAGAAGACACAGCAGCTGCTGGGAGAGATAGGGGGAGGGGTTAGCACCTTGCTCACAAGCTTCAGTTCGGTGTGTCAAGTATGAAGACCTTTTCTTAAAAAGTTGTGATCGTTGCAGGAGCCACCTGATGAGACTCCCAACCTAGTGCCAATAATACATGCTTGCACTAATCATTCATTACCACCTGTATGGAAATCAAGTGATTACTAAATATTGAATCAAAGACAAGATCAGCCGATAACAGGCTTAAAAGGAGCTCACCTGTCTGCACCTGGATGGGCTGCCATGAAGACAGCAAAAGAGAGGATCAGTGTCAGGGTTCAAGGTCAGAGTTCAAGGTTCAGAAACAGGGCTTAGGGTCGGAGTTCAAGGTCAGGGTCAGGGGGGTTTACCTGGTTGCCCCACAGGTTGAGGACCACCAGGTTAGACAGCAATGCCAGCTGAGGAGGAAGACTCTTCAGACTGTTGAGAGACAGGTTCAGTTTATCCAGCTCTATCAGCTCCCACAAGTCTTCTGGGACTTCCTGAACAACAACCACAAACAGATTGAGTCTGTCAGGAAGTTCATCACTTCCTGCTGTGGCAACGGATTCTCATAAAACTAAACCTGAAGTACTGTAGCAGAGCAGCTAACTGCTAATAAGCAGCAGAGCTACAGGAGTAGTCAGCCCTTATTACACCTGTACATCTGTATACAGGTACAAATCACTGACAAGTTATCATTACACAAGCAGCAATAAAAAGAAACCTAACAACAACGGGAAACCACACAATGCTGTGAAGTCTGACCCCTACGCATTAGACCAATAGTGGAATGGACAAGAGCTAGATCTGGGTGTACCTTCAGTCCTCGCCGGGCCAGGCTCAGAACCAGGTATCCAAACTGTCTGACAGTGACTCGTCTGATTCTATCAGCCGACGTCAGACTGTCCTCCCTACCCACAATCCTCTGTTCCTCCTTCATGTCATCCTTGCACACTGCTCCTCCCATCCCTCGTGCTTGTCCTCCTCTGGTCTGAGGTACACCTGTTATTGCTATCCTCACCAGAACCAATAAAAGGGTCCAGTCCAGATGGGTCTGTGATCTGGAGAGTCCAGTCCTGGAGGCGATCTACTGAGGACGGTGCAAAGTCAGCTCGAACATGTTGTTTGCCATCCTGATGTTGTCCAGTTGTCTCCGCTCCAGGACCAGAACTCTCCTGAAGTCCTGTAGGTTAAAACAACCATCATAATCATCAAACATCTGTTTCATCTTCATCATCACAAACATCTCAGACTTCTTACCTAGGTTGATGTTCAGACCGGCTGGAAACCAGGAGATTCACATGATCTGCTGGCCAATTTACCAACCATTAATCAGTTCACTGTGTTTCTAACAGACTGTCTGATCAGCTGTTCTGTTCAACACAGAGAAGAAAGTGGATCTGAAGACAAGCACTCATGACTACAGCAACCCCCAACACACACACAGACAGTTGCTGCTGTCAGTCAGTCTGACTCTCACTGATGACACAGTAGAAATGAGCAACTGTGAACCATGAGCAAAGATTGACTCTGTCTCTGTGATGTCATCACTGATGTCTGAAGATCAAAGAAAGCTACTCCATTGTCGCCATCTTGCCATTATATGGCTCCGCCTCCTAAACATCCGCTAATCCAAATATGCATAGTATTAGTTTTAGTTTTAAAAACTGTCCCTGAACAGCTTCTGAAAGTCTCCAATTAACATGGGAGTCTATGGGATGGACTCACTGTTGGAGCTGGTTTCTAGTGGTCTGAGGAGGAACTGCAGGTCTTGGTTCATGGTTCTGCCTCAGAGGGTTAAAGTGATGACCTCAATCCTTAGGACATCAGCATCTCTTCTACAAGTTCAGATTCCAAAGTCTTGGTTCAAAACTGCAAACAGCACCAAGGAAGAACACCTGGATCCTGGTCCTGCAGTTCAGGACGAGGACTTGGTCCAAGTGGCTTCAGTCTCTGTAGGTATTAAGTTGCGGGTCCCGTGGTGTGAATGTGACTCCTCAGTCTAATAATAACTGATATCAACACTCTGATACAACAACAGGTGTCAACACAGTAACAACACAACCTAATGGGGGAGTTCAGAATAAGGGCTGGACCTCCTTTATGGACACAAACAGGAAACAGAGACGTGTCTTCTTTTAACCATGCTTTTATTTGGTGTTGCACATGAAGAATTTTTTATTTGAAGGAGTTTTAATCTGAAGTCACAATTCAAAGAGATGGAATTGAAGAGAAAAACAAAATAAACCACATCCCTCTGATCCCAGACCTGGTTGATCTGGTCTGGTCCGGGACTCTTCCTCTGTTGTGAATTAGACCTGGATTCAAACATGCTCAGTTCACAGATGTGTGTCTGAACCTCAGTCTGAGAGAAGGTCCAGGTCCTGGTGATCAGATCCCAGGACCATATTTCATAAAATATATATTCCAGACACAAATTAATATCCTGCTGATACATGCTGTTATTTACAGGAAATAAATTAAATCAAATCAGATTTATTTAGATAGCGCCAAATCATAACAAAGTTACAACAAGGCACTTTACATGTAGAGCAGGTTTAGACCAAACTCTGAATTTGAATTGAATTTGATTTATAAATCAAATCAAGTCTGAAATAGTTTACGTAGAAAAAAATATTCAATGAAGTGATTATGAAACAAAATAATAATAATCTATTATTATAATTTATTTATAAAGTGCTTTACTAAAATCTAAGTAAAAAATTTGCTGAGGCTCTTCACACAGAGCGAGTCCAAACTCTTTATAGAGTTATTTAAAGAGACCCAACAAATCCCACCATTAGCAAATGCTTGGAGACAGCAGAGGGAAAAACGTCCTGTATATGTTAAATATTAGAAGTGTGTGAGCAAAGTGTCTCGTCTAACTGTCCAGACATTTGACCTTCACCTCTCATTCAGATTAGCTCAGACGTTTTTCTGCATGGTTAGCATTAGCACTAGCAAATGTTTACACACCAGTCTGAAGAAATGTTGAAAGGTCAGCATCATATCTTTCTCACCAACATCCGTTTCCAACTCCATGAACTTCATGCAGCAACATGTTCCTGCCTATAACCCCCCCCCAAATGCCTGTCTCTCTCTCTCACTCTCTCTCTCTTCCACTCTCAACCCAATCGGTCGAGGCAGATGGCCGCCCCCCCTGAGCCTGGTTCTGCCGGAACTTTCTGCCTCTTAAAGGAAGTTTTTCCTTGCCACTGTTGCCAAGTGCTTGCTCATCGGGGATCTGTTGGGTCTCTTTAAATAATTTTATAAAGGGTTTGGTCTAGACCTGCTCTATATGTAAAGTGCCTTGATGTAACTTTGTTATGATTTGGTGCTATACAAATAAATCTGATTTGATTAGACCAGAGTGGAGAGCTGCCCCAGACCATGACTGACCTGTACTCACACTTCCTGCTGGTCCAGACCAGCAGGAAGAGGATCAAGTACCATGAGGGACCTGAGACGAGTCCACTGGAGCTGATGGAGGCTGACGGGGAAGTTCTTCTGAAGCTGGGGAGGCTGGCATTTGAACATCTGGAGAAAGGGAACATCATGTTCTACCAAGGAGACCTGGAGCAGTGTGGTGTTGATGTCACAGAGGCGTCGGTGAAGTCAGGACTCTGTACTGAGATCTTCAGAATAAGGAGTGTGATCTTCCAGAAAACAGTCTACTGCTTTGTTCATCTGAGCATTCAGGAGTTTCTGGCTGCAGTCTACATGTTCCACTGTCACACCAACAGGAACAGGAAGGTTCTGGAGGACTTCCTTGAAAAAAAAAGGGATTTATCCCAGGAGCACTTCCTGAAATTATCAATGGAGAAATCCCTCAGAAGTGAAAATGGTCACCTGGACCTGTTTGTCCGCTTCCTTCACGGTCTCTCTCTGGAGTCCAACCGGAGACTCTTAGGAGGTCTGCTGGGTCAGACAGAGACCAGACCAGAGACCATCCAGAGAGTTATGGAAAGTCTGAAGGAGATGCACACTGAAGACATCTCTCCTGACAGAAGCATCAACATGTTCCACTGTCTGATGGAGCTGAACGATCACACAGTTCATCAGGAGATCCAGGAGCTCCTGAAGTCAGAGACCAGACCAGAGAAGGGACTCTCTGAGATCCACTGCTCAGCTCTGGCCTACATGCTGCAGATGTCAGAGGAGGTTCTGGGTGAGCTGGATCCAGAGAAGTACCAGACATCAGAGGAGGGAAGACGGAGACTGGTCCCAGCTGTGAGGAACTGCAGGAAGGCTCGGTGAGTCCAGATAGTCAATGTTCAACAGAGATTCAGGAATTAAGAACTGACTGTGTTTACAGAGCCTGATAGAGATGGGCTGGGCCAACTACCAAACCCCCAACCTGAGTATCAGTCTGAGGTTCTGAAAAGTGAGATGTTGGTTTCTTAAAAGCCAACACAATCCTAATTCATTTACTGTCTTATAATCTATTATCTATCAGATCTGAGTGCAGCTGACCTGTTTCTGTCCATGTCTGTCTGATCACACGATCTTGAACTTCTCACACATCCGGAAGGTCGGACCTCAGTCTGTGGTCACTGTCAGATTTAAACCAGCAGAGGGAGTCAAACATGCAAAAAACAGTGTACCCCTCCACCTCCTCAGTCCTTTATTCCTCCACCTCTTCAGTCTTTTATCCCTCCACCTGTGTCCAACTCTAATCATTAAATGCCTAAATTTGTGGAGCAAGACTCATCTTTGATCAGAGATTGAATCGTTTCATTAACGATCTTTCAATTATCACTGATTATTAATGTAATTATTGAACACTTGAAGGAATCGTCGTCAGATTAATTGATCGGGTACTTATGACCTCATTGTACAGCTCGATTGATTGATTTTTTTTTTGATGATTATTGGCTGGGCTGTCGCCTCTCTAAGTTGAAATGATTTCGTCCTCCCCCTGCCCCATGATTGGCCAAGAAAGATGTCAGTCAACTAGTAGGCGGGGTCCAAAATCGGTTTGAGCTGTTGGTATTGGTCAGATCGGGTCAGCCCCTCAGACTGAGCGTCGGTGTGTTTTTCAGCAGGAGTCAGAAGAGAAGAAAAGAAAAGACGAGAGGAGGACGACAAGAAAAAAAAGGAGAAGAAGTTTCAAACCTTCAGGTTAGTGTGTATTTCATACAAGATAACAAACAAAGAAGAAGAAAAGGTAGACGAAGAACAAAATGTGTGGAGAGAAAACAAGTTTTTCTTCTTCTGAGATTTTACCCCAGAGAGAGGGAGAGGGGGAGAGAGAGAGAGAGAGACAGAGAGGAGGAGAGAGAGAGAGAGACATAGAGGAGGGGGGGGGGGAGACAGAGAGGAGGAGAGAGAGAGAGAGAGACATAGAGGAGGGGGGGGGGGGGGGAGAGACAGAGAGGAGTAGAGAGAGAGAGAGAGAGAGACAGAGGAGGGGGGGGAGTTAGAGAGAGAGGGGGAGAGAGACAGAGAGGAGTAGAGAGAGAGAGAGAGAGAGACAGAGGAGGGGGGGGGAGAGGGGGAGAGAGACAGAGAGGAGGAGAGAGAGAGAGAGAGACATAGAGGGGGGGGGGGAGAGACAGAGGAGGAGAGAGGGGGAGAGAGACAGAGAGGAGTAGAGAGAGAGAGACAGAGGAGGGGGGGAGAGAGTTAGAGAGAGAGGGGGAGAGAGACAGAGAGGAGGAGAGAGAGAGAGACAGAGGAGGGGGGGAGAGAGTTAGAGAGAGAGGGGGAGAGAGACAGAGGAGGGGGGGAGAGAGTTAGAGAGAGAGGGGGAGAGAGACAGAGAGGAGGAGAGAGGGAGAGACATGGGGGGGAGTTAGAGAGAGACAGAGAGGGGGAGAGATGGAGGGCGGGGGGTAAATTTAAGGAGACAGTCAGATATACAGAACCTGTCCACCTGTCTGTCTGTCTCTAGATGACGTCCCCGGGGTGTCTCCCCACCCTCAGAAGGACCGGCGGTCCTCATGGTGGGAACCCAGCTCTGAGAGCCTGATGTTGAGCCAGAACAACAACCGTGTGAACCTGGACTGAGCCGGGTCCAGGATGTCCTCAGAACTCGCTGTGGGTCTGGTCTTTAGGGTTCTGCTGCCCCTTGTTCTGACTGCAGGTGAGTTCTCCTTGCAGGCTAAAGGTCTCTGGTCCAGGTCCAGGACTCTGTCATATGACCATCCAGTATCTGGGCCGCCTGTCCGTCAGGGTCGTGGGGGGTGGAGCCAATCCCAGATGATACTGGGTGAGGTCACCTGTCGGTCACACACACACACCCTGGTCAGGTGAATGACAGTCAACAGCTCACCTCCAGGTTTGTGGACTGACGAAGGGACCAAAAAAACCTGGAGAAACTGGAGAAAGAATCCAACCCAGAATTCAACTCATCTGATTGATAACAAAATGAATGTATGTGTGGCACTGCAGCAGGAACTGAACCACACACCATCAGGTCGACTTCCTCAAAGTCATCAGCGCTTAAGACTTTAACTTAAAGAAGAAGCAATAACAAGTGATCAATGATCTGATTAATTGATAATCATCAGGAAGAGTTACATTGATTATTGGCTGATCCCGATCAGTCAGACCTGTTGAACTTTCGGATGTTAGAAAACCTCCCAGGACTGAGCTCAGTTCTAAGGTGGGACTTCCCATGAAAGTAACTCACATTCCTCGGGATACAAACCCGAGCCCCCCCACACACACACACCCAGATGTGACTTGAGGAAGTGGAACCAATCTGTGTGTTGGGGGAGGGTAGTTTGAACAGGGGTCTGCTGTCTCACAGGTCCTGGTGTATGTGTACACAGTTAATGAAGGAGCCTAAACTTCAGTCTGTGTGTTCATGTTTTAGCTTTGATGATTGATTATTGACAGATTTTTCTAACTCTTGTTTTCACAGCTTGTGTTTGTCGATACAGTGGATTCTCTCTGGTCTATGTCATCCAGCTGCTGCTACTCCCGCTGCTGCCTGACCCCCCCCTCACAGGTACTGATACTGATGACATTCAGTTAAGTGAAGCTATGGTTATAAGGTGATAAAGCCATCTGATCGGACTTCTGTCGTTGTCCCAGTAAACATGTAAGAGAGTGAAATCGATTCATTTGTTGAAATCATGTCGCCCCCGCTCTGATAGGTGGCAATATGCACTCTTTCGGCTTGTGGGTATCGGGCCACTACCAATTGACCTGTGATTTCACAGACCACAACAGTGGTATCTGTCCAAAAATGAGCTTTTGCTGCAAACTTTCTCATGCTGGACATGTAAGCAGTTAGCCACCTCTTTTTGTCTGACCTCCTACATTTGCGTTTACATTTTAAATGCCGTTCAACTTCCGGGTCATAACTTGGCGCAAAACTTAAGCACATACACAGGCCACTTCCTCCATCTCCAGTGCATCTGTCCGTATACATGCAACAGCCGATCGACTTTCAGTTGCATTATCTGAGAGTGTTAGTCCAACAATTTTAAGTTTGATTTCAGTTGAGCTAACATTTTTACGTGTACTTTAAAAGTCCAGTTTTGGTCGGAGTAAAGTAATAATTCAGGTTTTTTAGGTGTTGTGTAAATGTGCTTATTGTCAGTGGTCTGAGGTCTCTGGCTCAGGATACAGGCTGTTTCCTGGAGGATCTTCCTGAGGAAACAGAGAGAATAGAGAGGGCACCTCTGATGTTACTTCTGAAGATTGTGTGACATCACTTCCTGTGCTCTCCAGTTAGTGGAGTTTTTCTGAAAGAGAAAACGTAAATTTAAGCTGTCTTTACACCTGGACCTGGACTGCCAGATTGTATTGAGGTCTATGGGAAGATGAGTGTCTTTGTAGTCCCTCTCTAAGATTCATTAGCTGTTTGTCAAAGTGGTGTTGGGTCATTTTCTGCTACATTTTCAAATTAAAGTCGCATGTCTGTTTGCAGGTAAGACGGGACGCTGTGTGACGGCAGTTTGTATCTCCAGTTTTCTCTTCCTGTTACTGCAGAGCTTCTTCCAGCTGACCACCGCCACACAGCATCCAGAGTACAACTGTAAGAGAAAATTGTCTGTCTACTCACCTGTCTCTCTGCTCGTGTTTGTCTGCTCACTTCTCTCTCTGCTCACTTTTCTGTCTTTCTGCAGGTACATCATGGCAGAAAGCGCTCAGCCAGCTGGGCCTGGTAAGGTAAGATCATAAGACAGAGAGACAGGCCGACAGGTGAGACAGAAGGATGAGGTGAAAGGTTGAGGACACCCAGTGACCTTTAGTGACCATTTGTGACCTTTAGTAACTTTCAGTGTCTGTGTTGAATGTTACAAAACATCCCTTCAACAAAACACACTGTAGACATGTGTTTGTGTGTCTTAGGTCACTGAAAAATGTGCATGTGACATACACAGAGGAGACTTGGTTTTGGCTCTAAGGAGTGGTGCATTGTGGGTAATTTGAAAGAATTTAGACGTGGCTGCAGAGTCAATGTTTACACAACAAACAAGAAGTGGACAAAAACTACCAAAATAAGAGCCTTGATGTCATAGCCGTCTGTCCTGTCAGAGCAGGGTGACCTCGCTGACAGCTGATCCTGTGTGTGTGTGTGTGTTAGGAGTAAGAGCTTCAGACAGGAGTCTCTCAGTCTGGACTACATGACTCTGTAAACACCTACACACAATAACACAAATAACACACAGTGAGTCTCGCTTTCTCTCCCTGTCTCTCTCTCAGGTTGACAGGAAGTGATGCAGGCTCAGCAGTTCGACAGGTGTTTCCAGATGTTGGTGTGATGCTTGTTGGTTTGTTGACTTGGAGGCTGATTTCGAGACTGAATGCTGGCGCATGCATACACACACAGGTCTCACATACACACACACACACACACGCGCAAATAAAGCAGGTGTAACCTTGTTAAGTCGTCTCCTCTTGTTTCTTAACAACATTTGATGTCTATTAGCGAGTAACTCAGTCAGCTATTTATTAACTGTAACCATGTTAGGACACAAACACACACACACACACACACACACACAGACAATGTATAATGATCAGGTTTCAGGTTCAGTCAGTTTGTTATTATTTTCTGTCAGAGGCTGTTTGTCTACAAGAAACCAGACCAGCAAACAGCTGGCTCCTCGTCCTCCCCCTGCTCCTCTTCCTCTTTATCGTCCTTTTCCTCATCCACCCCTCCTCCTCTTCATCTCCTTTTCTGAACTCTGATCATTCTGTTTCAGCCTCAGCAGAATGAAGTGGAGAATGAAGAGGATCAAAGGGAGGGAATGATATTTCAGAGGGACTCTGTGCTCGGAGGGGAGGAGGAGGAGGAAGAAGAAGAAGAGGAAAAGGAGGAAGAAGGCAGCAGAAACAGGATTGTGATTGAATTGGAGTCACTTGTTAGTAAAACCAGGCACATGGTGGGAACCATGAGCACAAGAGGAGGGAAAGTCCTGCTAACCACCCTGCTGGGGCTGACAGGTAACTATAGCAACCAGTCACAGTCCAGTCCAGTCCATCAAAGGCTGTCACAGTCTTATCACGGTTCGGTGAGGTCCAGTGAGGCCAAGCCACTCCCTCCTGGTCTTCAGCTCATCAAACAAATGGCTCAGTTTGGCTATGGAGTCCAATCATATCTACAGGTGTTTCCCCTGACGTGTGCTGTTTCACCTGTAACTAAAACCAACAGTGATGTCATCAGCAGTCTATTACATAAATAAGTTACATTTTCTCTCTCTCTCTTCCTCCAGGTATCATGTTCCCCTCTCTCTCTTCCCTCCTCTACTTGATCTGTTTCCAGGTATTGTGCACCTGGTGGGCGTGGTCAGGTGAAGTCCCACCCCTAATCTTCAGGTGTGTTTCTGTGATGTCACTGCTCTACTCTGCCTCCCACTTCCTGCTCTTCTACTGCTACCAGCTACCCTTCCTGCAGGAGGTGTGGCCTCCCAACAGCACCTCCGCCAGGTAACACACCTCCACTAGATGGATGATTCCAGATGATTGATGACTAGTGATTGATTCCTGACAATCGGTGGCCCATCTGTAGTGTGTTTGGCCTGGTGCCGGTGGTGTTAGTGGACTGTGGTGCCCCCTGGAGGCTGCAGGTGAACTCTGAGCTCAGCTGGTTCCACTTCACCAGCCCCCTGATGCTGCTGCTGCTCTATCACACTGTGGCCAGTCTGTGGAGGAACCAGGTGAGGCTGATGTCATGGTTTACCTGTGATTATGTCATACATGTTCCCTTGCTAAGTCAGGGTTTCTCACCTCTGATTGACTGATGGGCTTCATGTTTCTGTAGCTGATCAATGGTGATGGGAGGCGGGGCATAGAGAGGGTGGAGTCAGCGGGCAGCAGGAGCTGTGAAATAATCACAGACACTACAAACCTGAGTGATGAGGTCAGCGCTGACATCACAGCGGAGAGACGGAGAGAGCTGTGGAGGAGGGCCCATAATTGGCCCAACCGCAAAGATGTAAAGACACATTATTTATTATATTTATAATTATTATAATTTTTCAATTTCATTATTTAAACTGAGACTCTCTGTCTGTCAGGTGACACTCTCATCATCCAATGACAGTCCCTCAGTCTCTTTTGCCCTGCCCACACAGAGCTCCACCCAGGGTTTGGATATCACCTTCACACACGACTACTCTCTCAGTCAATCAGGTGAGTCTGTGGCTTGAATCACAATAAATCAGAAGACACAGCAACACTGAAAAGCGAAGACCTGCACCTCCATAGACCAGAATTCAAATCCAGAAACCAGGTTGAGACTCAGGTTCAGTTGTCACCCAGCCTCAGGTCTCCTGTCGTGTGGTTCTGCAGACACGTTGGAGACTTGTGTTTATGGCGGAGATGGATGGGAAGAGGAGGAGGAGGAAGGGCAACAAGCAATGGCAAAGGTGGGTGGAGTCAATGCGGTGTCCGTTGCCTACAGTTTTCTTCTCAAACAGAGCTACATCTGTGCTCTGACCTCCATGATGGCCTGGTCCATCACCTACGTGTCCTGGCTCACCTTTATCCTGCTGCTCTGGTCCTGTGTCCTCTGGATGATGCGAGAGCGTCGTCGCTACACATTGATGTCATCACCGTGGCTGGTTGCCTATGGCAACCTCCTGGTCATCCTGCAGTACATCTACAGTTTCCCCGCTATACAGGAAATCCCTGGAGTGTTTCCTAGAAAAGATGATCCCTGTAGGGAGCTAATTTCCAAGGTACAGCTATTACGGTACAGTAGTGTACTACTTCATAATAGTGTACTGGTGTCTCATTATATAAAATCTGATCATGTTGCAGCTGTTGTGTTTGTTGACCTTCTGGCTGCTGCTGCGTCAGGCGCTGACTGAGAAGAAAGACAGACAGATGGATTCATACCTGTCTGCCATCACTGTTCACATGGAGGGTGAGACACCTGTCTGTTTGCTCACCTGTCTGTCAGTCTGCCTGCTCACATGTTTCGTCTTCTCTTGTCTCATTCCCTGCAGATCAGGAAGTGCCGAAGAAGCGGGAGGTGTTGTATGAGGAGGTGTTGCACCTGGGGGGTGGAGGAGGAGGTGTTCAGATGGATGCTGTGGTTGCCACAGTAACCAGGATGTTTGTAAAATACTGGATCTACATCTGTGGAACCATGTTCTTCTTCGTGAGCTTTGAGGGGAAAATTGTTCTCTACAAAGTTATTTACATGGTGATGTTCCTGTGCTGCGTTGCTCTCTATCAGGTACTACTGCAACCACTATTGTGTTACTGCAGTACAGATTATTACAACTACTGAAACTGTGAGTGGTATTGTATTGGTCTACTATGTACATGTTCTATATGCACTCTATATGCTATATGTGTATACAGTACCACCGCAGGCAGGAAGTACACTAAGTATTCAGGAGTCAGAGTTGTGGCAGAAGCCGATGCTGTTTAATTGGATTAATGAAACAGATCTACAAAATCCATCTTTCTGTCTCTCCCTGTCTGTGTGTATGTGGCTGTGTCTCTGTAGTTGAACTATGAGCGCTGGCGTGCCTTGCTGAGGGGTTTCTGGGTAGCCGTGGTGGTTTACTCAATGCTGGTCTTGATTCTGGTCTACACCTTCCAATTCCCCTCATCCCTTCACACATGGAGTTACTACACTGGACTCAGCACACACAGGTACACACACATGTACACACTGAGTTAAACTCATAGGTACGTTCTCAGGTACACACAGGTACCTATCAGGCCTTCTGTGTCTCTGTGTTTTCAGGTTGGAGGATGTTGGTTTGGAAAAGTTCTCAGTTCCTGTTCTCTTCACCAGGATCTTCATCCCTGCTGCTTTCTTACTGGTGCTAACTCCCACACAGTTATACTGACAAAGTGATTGATGATAATTGTGTTGTTGTTTTGGTAACAGAGTATCTTGTTGTCTTTGTTTTGAAGGTGTGTATCATTCACCTTCATTACTTCCATGAGCCGTTCCTTCAGCTGACCGACCTGAAGACTGTGGTTGACACACACAACAGTACCATCACCAGGTAACATAAGGCTGTCTCATCTCCCTCTGACCTCCACAACTAGTCCTTGACCTCCGACTCTCTCTGCAGGTTAGTCCACTCTGATGGCAGCCTGTTGGATCTGTCAGTGGGCGAAGCTCCTCAGCTCCTCCTGGAAGAGAAGAAAGGAGGCCAGAGAGAGGAAGAGGGGGAGGAAGATGATGAATGGATCAATGAGGAAGAGGAGGAGAAAGAGTACCCCTGTGTGTTTGACAGGGAACCCTTGTCTGACCCAATGACAGGTAAACGCACTGTACCTTCACACCTGAGACAGTGGGTGTGTTTGAAACAGGAAGCAGACCTATTTGTCTTCCCCTCAGTGCTGGTCTCCTGGCGGTTGGTGGTGGACCGACTCTCTGTGCTCTTCCTGCGCCTCCTCGTCTCCCTGCAGCGCCTGCAGCGCCTCCTCTGGTGGCTCCTAGAACTGCACATTGTCAAAATTGTGTCTTCCTACATCATCTGGGTCTCTGTGAAGGAGGTCAGAGTCTGATCTGGTTTGTTGTCTGGTGGCCTGTTTGTTTGTCTGTCTGTCTGTCTGATTCACTGCTTCTCTCTTTGGCCTGTCTCTCTCTCTCACTCACGCCAGGTGTGTGTGTTTAACCTGCTCTTCGTGCTGTGTGTGGGCGTAGCTCTGCCCTGCAGGAAGTGGCGTCCCCTGTTGTCAGGTGTCTGTACAGTTTGGACATGCGTGGTGACCGTTTGTAAAATGCTCTATCAACTAAGTGTTGTCCAACCAATCAGATACTCCTCCAACTGCACCATGGTAACTGTGGCAATTATATCATAACTGTCTGCTGTAGACCTGTCTGTGCTTCTGACCTGTCTGTCACTTTGTAGCCAGATAACTCCAGCATCAACCTGTCTCGCTCTGTTTTGTACTCTGGTCCCGTTGATCCCTCCCAGTGGGTGGGACTTCGTAAGACGGACGGAAAACTTCTTGACTACCTCAGGGTGAGGAGTAACATCTTGACCAGTGAACAGATTTTCACAAAAAGTTCAAATAAAGATGAAAATCTGTTGTTAAAACGTTTATCTTGGGTAGTTTGATGATTCTACTGCTGTAAGCATCATGATGTGAGACAGGTCTGTCTTTGTCCTCACAGTATAACCTGATGATGTTAGCACTGTTAGCTTTTGAGGTGACGATTTACCGACACCAGGAGCTCTACCGACTTCGCCGTAATAAGGTCCCGCCCCCAACCAGAACACTGTTTCATGACATCACAAGGTGTCACCTGGATGACAATGTACTGAGCTGTGTTAAATACTTCTTCAACTATTTCTTCTACAAGTTTGGACTGGAGGTGAGAAATATTTTTGTTTGCATAGCAGAAAGCTAACTTCTTTTTGTGTAAAATATTCCCACACTTCTCCTCAGACGTGCTTCTTGCTGGCTGTCAATGTGATTGGTCAGCGGATGGATCTGTTCGCCGTAGGCCACGCCTTTGGCCTCATCACTGTCCTATTACGTCGCAGCAGGAAGTCCATTGCATCTGTGTGGCCCAAGTACTGTTACTTCCTGTCAGGGTTGTTGTGCTTTCAGTACCTGCTGTGTATTGGATTTCCTCCAGCTGCCTGTAGAGGTATAAACTCAGCTGAAAACATCATGTTGGCACTATGTAATCACCTAAAACTGTTAGCCAACACAACACGGCTTTTATTCTGTAAAAAAAAGAAAGTTCCAGAATATAGATGTTTTCTGTTTTGAATGAGAAACTATTTCCCATTTCCTCTAGTATTTGTGCTAAGATAGGCTAATATTTTCCCTACTGCCTTCAGTATTTATACAAAACTAGGCTAACAGCAGTGAAAGTGATTTCATGACCAAGATCAAATTTTTTGGATTAAACCTGAAAATATTTCAGGTAAATTTTTTTTTTTAGGTAAATTAAACTGTCGATGCCTTTTTTTTTTTCAGATTATCCCTGGAGACCACCTTCCTCCAACGTGGACTCTAATGTGGTCAAATGGCTCTTCCTCCCTGATTACCTGACACCACCAAACCCACTCTTCCTCCTTTGTAAGTCCCTCATTATCATTATCATCGTCATCAAACATATTTATTTTTGAATAAATTCAGAATCTGCACTGCACAGCCAGCACAGCAAAAGTCACAGTAGAGCTGAAGAAACTAGTACAAGTCCAGGACCAGGTCCAGGTCCATAACAGAATGTTTCAGGGCCCTGGTGTGGACGATATAACCCGAGGATGAATGCGTGTGTTTATTGTGTTTCCTGTTCCCTAACCTTTCAGATGACTTCCTGCTCCTGCTCGGGGCATCGCTGCAGCTGCAGGTGTTTGAGGAGGAGCTTCAGACTTCGGTTCAAATTCTTGCAGGAGACAACAGTGAGCTGGATGAAGATGACGGACAGATCTGTGATCCAATCGGACGGCTCCGTCTCAACACAGTCCCGGACTTTATGCTGTGCAGGTAAACACTGCTTACTGTCCGCCTGTCTGTCTCTCTTCCTGTCTGTCTCTCTGATGTATGTTTTTGTCTTCAGGTCTTACCTGGACATGATGAAGGTCATCATCTTTAGCTACATGTTCTGGTTTGTCCTCACCATCATCTTCATCACTGGGACCACCAGGTGAGAGGGCGGGACCACAGTAAAACAATGTCATCAGTCTGAGGTGAAATTGATCAGCTGACATTGGACTGTTCCAGGATCAGTATCTTCTGTATGGGCTACCTGGTGGCCTGTTTTTACTTCCTGTTGGTGGGTGGAGAACTGCTGCTCAAACCAGTCAAGTCCATCCTGTTGTACTGGGACTGTCTGATTGGCTACAACGTGTTTGTCATCACCATGAAAAATATTCTGTCGGTGAGACCATCATCATTTTATCATCATGCATTTAAAATGTTTTGGGTTTTTTTTAGCTAACGACAAAAGCAGGATTTGCACTACTTGTTAAGCTGTCTGCGTCTCTCTCTCTCTGTCTGTCTGTCTGTCTGGCTCTCAGATCCTGGCCTGTGGCTTCATTAAGTCGTTGGTGTTGAATCACTGTTGGCTGATTCAGCTTTTCAGTCTGGCCTGTACCATCAAAGGATACACCAAACGTATATAACCTGCCTGTATCTCTAACAGTCCATCTGTTATTCTGCCTGTCTCTCTAACAGTCCATCTGTTATTCTGCCTGTCTCTCAGCTGAACAGCAGAGCAGTAAACAGTGTGAGTTGCCTAGCGACGAAGCGGGGATAATCTGGGATGGCGTCTGTTTCTGTTTCCTGCTGCTGCAGCGAAGAGTCTTCAGGAGTCACTACTTCCTGTATGTGGTTCTGGACTTGCAGAACACCCAGCTGCTAGCGTCCAGGTACTCAACACAACTACACAACATGGCTGTACAACACAGCTACACAGTCACATGATGGGATGTCTGTGTATCACAGAGGGGCAGAGCTCTTTGAGGCGTCTACGGTGAAAGCTGTCAGAGCAAGACTGGAAGTGGAGAAGACCTCAATGGACCTGCTGAAGAGACAGTAAGACAAAGACAAGGCTGTAGTCATGACCACCAGACCAACACTGAGACACCGAGACAGAGACACAAAGACCCTGAGACAAAATGACAAAGAGACAGAATGACAGAAGCATCAACTGGTCCGACCTGTGAGTCACTTGCTGCCTTTGCTTCCTTCAGGATGGACAGCATCAAATCTCGACAGCAGAAGTTTCGAAGAGGCAAAGAGAAAATGTTGAGTTTGACTCCAGACAGTTTCCATAGTGACGGTCTGTAAACAAATATCTGTTGTCATGGAAACAGAATGGGCTACACAGCTGTCAATCAAATAATTCATTTGTTTGATGCCGTAGGTCAGGAAGGGAAGAAGGGTCAACAGAAGGAGTGGTGGAGACCCTGGGTAAACCACGCCTCCAGTGAGTCACATGACCACTGACATCAGTTTAACCCGTCAGACACTCATTTCCACTAAGTGGCCTGTCTGTTGCTGTGTCTGCAGTGGTAAGGAGTGGGGACTACTACCTGTTCGAGACCGACAGTGAGGAGGAGGAGGACAAGGATGAAGAGGAGAAGAAGGAGGAGGAGGAGGAGGAGCTTCCTGAGAAATCAGCTTTCCAGGTGACCAGATGACTGTTGCTGATGAAGAAGGAATGAAGGAGATATAAAGGACAGATGGAGGAGAGAATGAAACCTCAGAAAGAACAGCAAGTGTTGAGTTTCACTTTGGTGACGATGATGGAGGCTTGTGGTGCGTTCAATGATGCCTGGACATTGTCCAGACAGTTGAATGGACTTGAGGCCTAAATTCACAAACACACACTGCAAAGCAAAGAACAACATGTTGTTTTCCACAGTGACCGCATTTAAAATTATTATTATATTATTTATTGATTATTGATGTATTGTGAATCAAAGACATTCTTTCCTATGCCAGTTTGTTTATCATGCCTGGATCACCGACTCCAGGACAGCCATGAGAGCTCGAAACAACCAGGAGAGACTGTGGAAGAAGAACTCATCTGAACGAAGGAACCGGAGGGAGGAGAGGAGAGGAGGTGAGCAGGAGGGAAGGAGGAGAGAGGAAGAAGGGAGGAGGGGGGGAAGTAGGAGAGGACAGATGAGGATCTGTGTCACTTGTCTCCTTCTTTCCATCAGCTGGCATCATCGAGGAGACAGAGGAGTCTGGAGAAGAGGAGGAGAATGAGGAGGGACCAGGTAAGAAAAAATCAGAGGTACTGTCTCTGTGAATTGGACAGGTGTGTTCAGGTACGGCTGTGTGTTTCAGAGACCGTGTTTTACCGGTTCTCCAACACGCTGCGGTTTTTCCTGGTTTTGCTGTCGGCTCTGCTGGACTCTCTGACTGGCTGGCTCCGCGGGCTGTGTCAGGAACACATCCACATCTCAACCGTCCTCCGGATCGAGCGCTGCATGTTGACCCAACAGGCCAAGCAGGTACAGGACGACACACTGCCATCACCACCGCTACTCGGACAAGGCTCAAATTCTAGTTTGTGTTTGCTCTGTGTTTGATCAGGGAAATCTGCCCACCAGAGAAGCCATCAACAGTTACTACCAACAGCAGATGATGAAGACCTCTAGAGGGTCGGGTTTGGACCTCAGTACCCATGAGGCCTCTGCAGGAGGAGGAGGGGACGAAGACAAGGAAGAGGTTAAAGATGAAAAAGTAGGAGTTCAAACAACCGAAGAGAAACCACAAGAGGAACTGGCATCAAAAGAAAACAACCCAGAACCAAAACCAGATATGGAGGGGGGATCAGGAAAAGTGACAGCAGAAACTATTCTAGGAAGAGTTCCACAATCAGCATCAGAACCAGGTGGCTATCCTGAACTGGATCAAACCTCAGCAGAGGCTCCAGCTTCACTAACAGGAGTTGATCCAGAAGTAGAAGATTGCCCAGAATGCTCTGTAGCTAAAACCAGCCAGAGAGCACGACCAAAACTGTCCAAGATGGAGAGAGTCCTATCTTCGTCGTTGTCAGAAGAAAAGATGAGCCGTGCTCACAGGTGAGTCCTCCTGCAGGGACATCAAGAAGTCCAGGAAACATAATACAATACACTTTATCATTTTTAGGTAAATCTGTTTTGGACTCAGTGCTGCAAATATAAAATGCTTCCACAGTTACAATAAAATGCATTACATATAAATAGAACAGCACCAGCTGTGCCCATGACAATAATAACAGTATTGCCTGCAAAAGGCCAAGATCCTCTGAGCCTCAGTAGGAACATGCCTCCCCCTCACCTGCATAGCACTGTGAATCAGAGATGCTAGCTAAGTTTTTAACTGTACGGTGAGTTTGCCTTACCATGGTGTCATCCCGCACCTACCAAGCTCTCCAGTCCCCATGTCCTCCTGCAGGGACAGCTGGACGTTCAGTGTCCTACTTTTAGCCCTCGTTAGCCCAACAGTTTGCCTGCAAACAATTCACTCAACACAATCATAGTAAGTCTAACAGGGTCATACTGTCTTTGCTGTAAATGTATTCATTTTTTTCCTTCTTAGACAGATAAGTGTGCTTGTCCAGTTGTTATTTGCCTTGCCATGTTTGGACTGCTGTCTTCCTCAGAAACATACCTGTCCGTCTGAGAAGAACTAAACATTTACAATACCGGAATGTTAGGTAGACATTAACTTTGTATAGTATGAAGTCACAGACGCATGGAGGAGAAGAAAACCAGTAATTATGAACTGTTCATATTCATGTGTGGCTTGTTAAGATAACTTAGCATTAGCTTGGGTGTCTAAAAGGAGTATCTTAATCTGTACAACAGTGTTGAGGAAACAATCCGAGGACTTCCTGTTGACCCACAGTGTACACACACCTTCACTGGGACTTCTTCCCCCACCTCCCCCTCGTGCCTCCTCCTTCCCCCCTCCTACAGCCTAGCTCTTGGGCTAGATGTCCAGGAGGAGGGTGGGAATGAATGCAAGAGGACCAGTGAGGAAGTTGGGCCAGAATCAGGGTCAGGATTCAGGAAGCGACTGCTGGTTCAGACTCCAGGGGATATAGACAATTTCCTGTCGGACTCAAATACCACTTCCTGTCTGCCAGTATCTCGCACTCAGGAGTTGACAGCGAGTGAGCTGCTGAGGAACAGGTGAGAACAGGTGAGTGTCAGAGAATGGTCACATGTCGCCTCCTCTGGCTTCACACAGCATCCATCTGTTTTCCAGGACTTTCTACGACGAGGAGCTTGAGGCGTCGGATTGTTTCTATAGAAACCAGCCACAGCTGCTGCAGCTGTGCTACGCCCTCTATAACATCCTGGCAGCCAGGTAAACTCTGCACACAAGCTCTATCCATAATTCACATTGTCCATTTCTTGTCAGCGAACAGAAGGTCTGTCTCTTTAACCGACCCACACCCCCCCCAGATCAGAGACGGTGTGTTACCTGGTCATTGTGTTAAACCACATGGTGTCTGCAAGCTGTCTGACTTTGGTACTTCCTGTTCTGGTATTCCTCTGGGCCATGCTATCCGTCCCGCGGCCCAGTAAAACCTTCTGGATGACGGCAATCATCTACACTGAGGTTCCTCTGCTCTTTCACATGAATTCTTCGAATGTGTGGTTCTTTAACTAATTCCTCTTCCATGGCTCTTTAGGTTACCATTGTCATTAAGTACTTCTTCCAGTTCGGTTTCTTTCCATTCAACCAAAAGCTGGAGTTGGACCGATCCAAACCATTCCACCCCCCAAACATCCTGGGGGTGGAGAAGAAGGAGGGGTACGTCCTGTATGACCTGCTGCAGCTGCTCACCTTGTTCTACCACAGAGCCACACTCAAGGTGAAAACTGCTTTCTGTCTCTACCTCAGAAAGATGCTCGGGTCCTCGCCTCCACTCCGTTGATCCTCATGGTCTATGGTCACCTTTTTCTGTCTATGCAGTGCCATGGACTCTGGGACCAGAGCATTACCATGGAGACTGGCATTCTCAGTCATCTTGACAACCTGGTCAATTCTGCTGACAGTGACAGTCCAAATGCTGCAGTCGACCCCACCCACACACTTCGACGACGGGGCAGGAAACGGACACGCTCAAGCTCCACCCAGCTACGTTCTCCTGCAGGTAGAATCTGTCTAACTTCCTGTTTTTCCTGACACTCTCAGCCCAGGACAGGGTTAGGGTTAGACTGTGTAGACATTATTGTATGAAGCAGCTGCTGTTCTGGCCATGTGGTTTCAGGCAGTGTGAGTTCCAGACCTAAGCAACCCAGCAGGTTTGATCTGCTGCTGGACAAACTTCGAGAACTGACCATCAGAGCGAAGAAGTACTCCATTAGCAGGTATGCTAACACTGCTTGGTGACGAGGTCCATGAGCAGTGACTGATGTTACCGGACCTTGTCACCAAGCAGTCCCTCTCTTACCCAGGTGGATGTCTGTGTACCAGCCTGTCCGTCAGTTCTTCAGAGCGCTTGTCCAACCAGAGTATAGTGCTGTCACCGACGTCTATGTCCTCATGTTCCTTGCAGATACCGTTGACTTCATCATCATTGTCTTTGGCTTCTGGGCCTTTGGAGTAATGTCTGATTCAATGATGTGCTGTTCACATTTCACCCTGAACTCAAACTTCTGGATTCTCTCACTGTTTCACTGCTTTTACTTTGTAGAAACATTCAGCAGCTGCCGACATCACATCCTCCCTCTCAGAAGACCAAGTTCCTGAAGCGTTCCTGGTGATGGTCCTGATCCAGTTTGGTACAACTAATTGTCTCTCTGTCTATGACCTGTTTGTCTGTGGCCTTTCTGTTTGTCTCACTGCCTGTCTGTCTCTCAGGTACCATGGTGATAGACAGGGCCCTGTATTTGAGGAAGACAGTTCTGGGAAAGTTGGTTTTCCAGGTGATCCTAGTGTTTGGAATTCACTTCTGGATGTTCTTTATCCTGCCAACAGTCACTGAGAGGTAACACCCTGGCCCAGTTCTCCTCATCAACATAGCGTCTGTGTCTGTGTCAGTTTAGACATGGTGGTTGCCGCTGTTCCTGTCTGTCTCCAGGCGCTTCAATCAGAACCTCGTGGCTCAGCTCTGGTACTTTGTAAAGTGTGTGTACTTCGGCCTGTCAGCCTATCAGATCCGATCCGGTTATCCAACACGAGTCCTGGGCAACTTTCTGACAAAGAGCCACAACTACCTCAACCTCTTCCTGTTCCAGGGGTGAGTTGCCATCACTGATGTCATCACTGTCAGGTTAGCAATAAATTGAGTTTGCATCAAGATGATGCTAAAGCTCTCAGTAATTAAAAGGATTATTTTGCCTGTATGTTTCTCTACTTGTCTATCCCTCTACCTGTCTTTCCCATCTGCCTCTTTGCTATAGTTTCCGTCTGGTGCCCTTCCTGACAGAGCTCAGGGCAGTGATGGACTGGGTGTGGACAGACACCACCTTGTCTCTGTCCTCGTGGATTTGTGTGGAGGATGTTTACGCCCACTGCTTCGTCTTAAAGTGCTGGAGGGAGTCTGAGAAGGTGCGTGTGTGTCTGTGTTAGGCTCTGCGTCTGTTTGAAATGTGTTGAAGTCTGTGTTTCTTCATGTGTTCAGAGGTACCCTCAGCCTCGTGGCCAGAAGAAGAAGCGTGTGGTGAAATATGGGATGGGCGGTCTGATTGTGCTGCTGCTTATCTGTATCGTCTGGTTTCCACTGCTCTTCATGTCGCTCATTAAATCTGTGGCTGGAGTTGTCAACCGACCACTCGATGTCTCTCTGACCATCACACTTGGAGGCTTCCAGGTAAACACACCTACACTGACTCACTTTGTTAATAATAATTTAGTGCTAATATTTCTACTACTATTTTCACAGTCAGAAATATTAGCAGCAGTGCTCACAGCACTCACACATGTCGTTCCAGCCAATCTTCACAATGAGTGCACAGCAGAATCAGCTCAAAGATCTGACTGAAGAAGACTTCAACTCCTTCATCAGCTCCTACAGCTACACACCTGTAAGGTCTTTGTAATTCTTGTACCTGAGGGTCCAACATGTTGTTCTGATAGTATTGCCTGTGTCTCCCAGAGTGCCTTGCAGTTCCTGGAGGCATACAGTCATGAGGACGTCACGGTAGCAGAGCTGCAGGGCAGCAGTAACTCCCTCTGGACCATCAGTCCTCCCAGCAGACAGTACCTGAGCCAGGTGCTCAACCTGGACCACTTCCCCCTCACCGTGACCTGGACTGTCCAGAGGTCAGCACGCACCCCTCCGCTTCTTTTCACTAATCAATATCAATCATTGGTTAATAAAACATTCTTCATCAGGAATCTGAGTTTGGGGGCGAAGGCAGAGCTTGCATCAGGTAAACATGTGACCTACCTGGACAACCAGACTCGTCTGGAGCTGATCGAGCTTCTGAATGGGACCAGGACACTTCCTGTGTGAGTGCAGGGGGTTATTGGTGGTGGTCGTGTAGCAGGGTTGTTATCCAGCTTGCTAGTGGAAACTAAAGGAAGTATGAGTAGCATCAAAGCAACAGATGTGTTGTTGCCACTGACCAGCTTAAAAGACTACAAACATGTCCACCACTATTCTCACACTTTATGTCTGCTCTCTGATAACCTAGTTATGATGTATCACTGTGTGTGTCTGTGTGTGTGTTTCAGGATAATACAGGAGGTATTTCCATGTTTCGTACGAGCTCCCAGTGACTCCAATGCCAAACCCATTAATCAGCTGTTCCCAGGTTTCATCTTCCTTGATGTTCAAGTGATGACATAAATAAAAAAATGTAAACATTTGTTTATTGTTGGAACTGTTGTCTCTCGTCCAATCAGACGACCGGTACAAGGACATTCTGCTGGCTTTAGAGAGATCAACCAATCAGAGCAGAGAGATCCAGGAGTGGTGGATTGTTGACCAACCGCTTGCCAGTCTGGTGCCAATCGCGGGTGGGGCTTCACTGAATGACAGGCGGGAGGCGGGGCTCCAAGTCTTTGTCTTCAGTGATAAAGTCAGTCCTCCAAGTCTTGGCTTCCTGGCTGGATATGGGTAATCACTGACATCACAGGGGACGCAATCACTTAATACACATTATCACCAGGACTTAAGAGTGGCACTAAGTAACCCGGCTTCTTCCCCCCACAGCATCATGGGACTGTATGCCTCTGTGGTGCTGGTGATAGGGAAGTTTGTCAGGGAGTTCTTCAGCGGGATCAGTCACTCCATCATGTTTGAGGAGCTTCCCTGCGTCGACCGAATCCTGAAGCTCTGCACTGACATCTTCCTGGTACCTGCTTACTTTCTACAACAATTGGATCAGCTCTCATCCTTCTCTCTGATGGGCTGACTCTCTGTGATGCAACTGGACATTTTCTGTTACAGGTGAGAGAGACAGGCGAGCTGGAGCTGGAGGAGGAGCTTTACGCCAAACTGATTTTCCTGTATCGATCACCAGAGACTCTGATCAAATGGACCAGACGCTGAACTGAGTGGCTATCCATTCGTGTGGTTTATCATGTGATAGTGAAGGTGTGGCTCCTTCAGGGTTCCTTAAAGGTGCCACACAGAACATCCAGTGGTGGTTCTGCCACAAAAGATGTTAAAAAACAGGACAGGAAATTCATTGTTTCAAGAAACTGGAATATGAAAGAATATAGAAACATTTGCATTATTTTAATGTTACTGTAACATTACTTGTTTGCTCAGCGGCCAATAAGAGCAACTGGGAGGCGGAGCTCTGATTGACACTGACGCCCTCAAACTGATCTCAGGGCAGTGATAAGGGAATATAATAGTATTAAGTGTAATTTACTGATTGTCGATAACTGCAGGGACCTGTATAATTCAGGGAAACCTGGAAGTGGTCTTGGGAAACTCCACATCTGGCAAAACGTCCTTGAGAACAAGTGACTGAAAATAGACAACCAAAATTATCGAAATGATCAAACGCATTTTTCAGGACATTTACCTTTTCATCAATATGACATCAGGGGACCAACTGGTCAATTATAAGGGTGTGGATCAGGGTGTAGTCACTTAGCTGTTTTCAGTTATGTCAGTGATTAGCTCAGTATTAGCATCTGCTGTAGCTTAGAGTGGTGTTAATTTGACTAAAGTTGTAAAGCCAGTGAAATAAGTTATGTTATACTTAAGCTCTGGAATCTGCCATGTCAATGTCCCACAGCAGTGAACTATTAGGAAACATTGATACCTAAATATTTACATTGCACGTCATGATGCACTTTCTTGTTTGGAATATTGATATTTGCAGCAACTGGATGAATAACAAAAGCACAGAGGCGCATCAGCTTTAGTAGGCATTTCCAGAGGCAACTGAAACAGACTCATCCAACCAGAACCTCAGTAAACGTAAAAGTAAAAGTACCAGAGTCAATAGCTTCGATTCCAAATGTCAAGTCCATAACTACATACAAACTATAGCAGCTGTGTAAAATCTACTAAAGCGCCTCAAAAGCTCCATGCTGGCACTGAAATGCCTTCACGTGGAGCTGTGTGAATAAATTCACTCAGAGGAAATTAAGTGAAAACAGGTGTAAGTGACAATGTGACACTGTAAACAACCAAAGAATTTGTCATCTCCTGGTGACTGAAGACTGGAACAGGATTGCAGAGAAGAATAAACTTGTATGGAATGTTTCTCAGAATGATGTTAAATATTCGCTCAGTGTTTCTGTGAATATTTGAAGCAAGCAGTGTATATGTGAAAATAAAAGTCATCTGTTTACCAGACTGAATCCAGACTGACACACAGAACAGAAGTTCATGTGCTTTATTGATTTTCACTGATGGACAATGCAGATCAGACTGCAGTCTAATCGGGTTTGTGCAGTTTACAGGAAGCAGTTTAGTGGAAGACAGTGTGAAGCTACAACTTCATAACTTTTAATACGGGTCAACAAAGCATCCAAACCAGACAGTTCTTCCAGGTGACAGTTTATCCTTGTACGATTTTATTAGCTCAGTGATGGCTGTTACATCCCTGTCAATAATTTCCCAAGTGACTCAGGTAGACCAATAATTTTAAAATGCACCCCCCCTCAACTCATATAAAAACCCTATTCATCTGGAAGACTCTTTTTGCTACAACAGCATTCATCCAGTAGGGGTCATCATCATCATAACCTTTACTCATCATTTTCAGTATCAGTGCAGATGAAGTTTCTTTGTTTTGGTTTGGTTACATTTAAAGCGAATTGGTGAGGTAATGCTAATGCTTAAGATGTGACATGAGTCCAGAGTTGTGCTATCACTCACCGAGTTGGTTCCTGATTGGCTGTATGTCTCCTCAGTCCAGAGCCCAGCTGTGACAGCACCCTCTACTCCTCCATAAACTTCCTTTATGATGTTTCCTCTATCTTCAAAGTTCTGATCTGTAATGATGTCATCTCAGTTGACTCAAACGATTCGTCCTCTCTTTGCGTCAGTTTGCTGTAACCTGTGGTGATGCTGCTGGTCGGTAGGCTCTGCCTCCTGCAGGTGGGCTCTGTCAGGGGTGAGGAGGAGAGGAGGCGAGACATGGAGGAGAGACACAGGTGTGAGTGGGTGAGGGAGGAGGAAGAGAGAAGGAGTAGGGCCTGGGAGCTTCCTGGTGTCTCCCTCTCGAGGCAGTAAGCTGCTGATTGTACCTCCTGGAAGGGTCTGGGGGATCGGGATGCCCCTTCCTGTCTGTTGCTGTCCCCACCACACCACTGCTTCTCTCCCCCTCCCCCCTCTCTCCAGCCCCGACCCGTTCTGGCCCGAGCTGAGTGACTCCTGCGGAGAGCTGAGGGGTTTGGCCGGCGTGTCGGTAAGGTAAACGAGCTTGGCTCCTCCCTCTGCAGATAGGCCCAACAGTTGGAGAGGGGAGGGGTGCTGAAGCTTGGGGGAAGGGAGAGTCTGTGGGAGCTAGAGGAGCAGAGGATAGGAGGTATGTCTGGGTGCTCCTGGTAGATACTGAATACTGAATCTGCTCGTCCATCACTGCCCCCACCTCCAGCTCTGCTGCTTACATGCAACTGTTGCCTTGACAACATTCTGCCTTCTTCCTCCCCTCCCCCTGCCTCCTTCTTGTTCATCAGCGAGGTGGGGTAAAACCGAGGTTTAGATTCCAAGCTCTTTGATTGGACGTAGTTAACCAGGCCATTGAGTGGATTGGCTGAGGAGTGGTGGGTGGAGTGAGAGAATGAGTTGGGCCTGCGGAGGCTGTGGAGATCAATGACAGTGGAGTAAATGTCCCGCAGGTTGATGACCTTCGTCTTCTTGTCCCGGTTCTCGTGCAGGACAGCGTTTGCACAAATAAAGAGGAAAATACCAATGCCCATGATGAGGGGACCAAAGACCTTCAAGCTGTCAGAGTACAGATACCTTGAAACAATCAATCAGAGGACAAACAGCAACCTCATCAGTGCAGACCAAAACAAGAAAGTATCTTCAACACAACAAAATAGAACATTAACAAGGCTGCCAGAACCTCCACTTTAAATACCACAAGAACCTAAGACTGCCAAATATACTATAGAATCAGTATGACTGAAACTTCCTAGAAAATCCTGACAAACACACTGAGATACCACAAAAACCACCTAATGGGCCACTTGGGCCACCTAAAACCCACCAGACCATTCTAAGATCAATGTATGCAATAATAGAACCTCCTTATTGACCTCTACCACCTCCTACCAGACATTCAGAACTAGTTCCCACTTTGTGAACTCAGTTACAGAAAGAGGTACAACCTCGTAAAGGAGCTTACCTGTCCAGAAAGTCCTCCAGAAATCCTTGCGGAGGCTGTCGGATTGTTTCATTTACAGTTTCTGTCCAGTTAAATCTATCAGCATCTTCTTTCCCTCCTTGGGGTTCCTCGCCCCTCTGGGTGACAGGGAGACATTCGTGTGAGCTCAGCGGGTGAAAACCTCCCCCCTACACCACCCCCACCCCCGATGTTACCTGGATGTCAGTGGGGACAGGTGTGGAGCTAGTGGATGAGATCGAGGCCATGGCAGCGCCCAGCGGCCAGTAGCCCAGAGCTGCCATGACCACACCTACAAGCAGGACCAGGATCCCAACCGCCGCCACAAAACCTGAGACTGAGCACAGCTTGAGCTTCCCCTTCACCACCACCACCTCACTTCTCCTGAAGGGGAATTAATGCACATTACACAGAGAAAACCAGTTTTGGAACCATCAGACCTGGAGCAGGACTGGGGTTCTCAGTTTAACTTGAATTTATTTCCTGTTCACAGGAACTCAAATAAACTTAATACTCTCTTAATTATGCCTCACTTTACCAATCTGTATTGGCCAGGCATCTTCATGCCATGTCCATTTCTAAAAAAAAAAAAAAAGCCAGTCCAACCCAGATTGTCTCTTACCTTTTCACAATTTATTCCTTTTAAATCGTCTATTGGCCAGAAGCTTCAATTTTTAAAGAGATCTATAAATAACGTTGTTGTTGTTGATGATGATGATGGTGAAGAGGACCTGAAATAAGAAAAAGTCCTCTCACCGGTAGTACAAAGATCAGTGTTACCTCTTCTTCTTGTTCTTCTTCCTGTGCGTGTGCGGTTTCTGTGGTCTGGACCTCAGTGAGTCCTGTCGCCGGGCATTGATCCGCAAGAGGCCACCGGTCGCGATCATCACCACCCACCAATCAGTGGCACTACAGGCCACACCCACCCAATGCCACCTCACCTGGATTCAGTTGCCAACATCCTTTCAGGGAAACAGACAATGCTCATTTGAACGAACTGCTTCTCCCAGCATCCTCTGCAGCTCCACCACAGCAGAGGTCTTCTTCCTCCACCCTCACAATAACACTGATAAATACTGATAGACACTGATCAGTAATGATCAATACATGTAATACATACACTTCGCTGATCACCTGGTCAATACTCACATCAGTAATAGTCACTACATGTGAAAGGATCCATCCAGTTTAGTATTGACTGTCAATAGATGATCAGTGTAGAATAGTGTCTATCAATAAAGATCAACCACGACACAGACCGTATAGAATATAATTGATCCGCGGATCGATCATGAACACCACGCACACAGACACTTATACTCACGGCTGCTGTTGGCTCATGTTTCTTGTCTTTTCTCTTCACCTTCATCGTTCCCCTCCTCCTCATCCTCCTGCTGCTGCTCGGTGTTTAACCCCCCCCCCCCCCCCCGCTCCTTCCTCTCTCTGTCACTTTAAACCTCTCTCGACCCTTCTGTGTTTCTGCAGTGGGGTAAACGAGTCTCCTCCTACAAAGAGAGAGAGAAATGCCTGGTGGTGGGGGGGGGGGGGGGGGACTGATGTGGATTCTGGGATGTTGTTAGTAGGAGAGGGAGGCAGAACAGCTCAACAGGAGCTGAACAATTAGTTTTTCCTCGTTGAGCCTCCGTACATGAAACATCAGCAACTCAGCTTCTTTGTCATCCTCGTGCACACAGCTGTGAATTATGGGTAACTTAGTGGGAGCCTGCACTTTAACATTTCTTTTGACCCCTTTGGATTAAAACTACATCTCCCAGTCTACATTTAACCTACAACTACATTGATCCAGGGTGGACCCCTTCCCCACTGCCAAAGAAGAGCTCAGGCCTCAAACAAGGTGGCACTGGAGCATCTTTGACCTTTCACCTGATCAATATTCAATAGTCTAAACTACATTTTATCACCTAGTTAACGAGGCAAACGAGCCAATCAATGATCAGATCAAAAACTTTATTTAGCTCATTAAACACTGACAGAAACAGGAAGTAATAATAATAGCATCACCTGTTATTGTGGAAACCTGAGGGAAAAAATGTCCTGGCAGCTTGTCTGGGGTTAAAATACCAATAAAATATAAATATAAATACAAATGTTTTCAGTTGAGATACAGGGGGCGTGGCATCTCACCTGAAATCCTCTAACTGGGGCGGAGCCAGTAGGATGTCATCTGTGGTGTTTTATGGGCCCCCTTATTTATAAAAAGATGAGACCTTAAAACTTTTTTTGACTGAGCAATTTGGAACTAATATTTTTAGATTTTCAATCTTTTTTTATTTTATTTGCAATGTTGACATTTAATTATATAATTTATAAATGTAAAATATTTTTTCTTCATACAATTTTCAGCATTTATAAAACATTGTAATGAAAATAAAGTTCTCCTGATATTTTTTATGCTACTCTTCTCTTTCATGAATTTGTGTTTTTACTGGACTGTCAGTTTACAAAAATGGGATCTGCATTCGAGTTTCTACTTACAGCCAATCAGACAGCAGCAGCCATTTGAAGCACATGTTGTTTACTCTCACATCTTTTAGGCTCTGCCTCCTTTCACATGGTCAGCCTGAGGTTATTGTTCAGTCTTAGTAGTTCACCCCTGTTTAGCTCCGCCTCTCAACGGAGGCAGATTCTCAGGTGGTCTCAGGCAAGGTGAGAGAATATGACATCAAAGACATACCTGAGATCACAGTTGTGACATCACAACATTAAATCTGAATGATGACTGAATCGAAAACAATGGGGGACCCCAATGTCTGTCATGAGCTGCAGGCATCAGTTGTGTGTGTTTGGACCCTGTCCTCATCGTGTGATTGGCTCCTGTCCTTGTCGTGTGATTGGCTCCTTTCCTCATCATGTGATTGGCTCCTGTCCTCACCATGTTTGAACATCAGGATGGAATTATAAATTTTGAGGGCGGGACCAAGTTTTATTGACATAATTCTTACGATGTCCTGTTGGGTGAGAAGGAGAAAGGCCCGTCCATCGATTTGCTAAAACGTAGTGGGAAGAAGCAATCAGATTGCAGTCATTTCAATGTCATCAAATCTACAACAGCTGATTGATCATCTCACCTCATCCCTGAATTGTTTGGCCTGTTCCTCACACCCAGGGATGGATTCCACAAAGTCTGACACCTGCAGAGAGGCAGACAGGTAAAAAAAAAAAAGACAGGACAGAGAGACATTTACAAGACCTTCCTGCCAACAGACACAGAGTTCAGATGGCAAACCTGACCAGTTTCTCTCTTTCTGTCCCATCATACTGACCTGTTGGACACTCCAGTGTTGGACAGCCTCAGAGTGGACTCCTGCAACCCCCGGCAGCAGTTTACGATGTTGCTCCCAGCAGAGCGACAGGTCACGACCGGGCTGCGCCGACATAGCAGACAGAAAGACAGACTGGTGGAGGGCGGCCTGCAGACTGGACTCTGCTGCTGCCAGAGAGACAGACAGGTCAGATGTACAGAGGACTCTGTGGACTCTGCAGTCTTGTGGGTTTTGGACCAGGTGAACAGTGAGACAGGCACCTGTCTCACTGTTCACCTGTTCAGGAAACAATGAGAATCTGCATAGGACAAAATCTATAGAGTACAATGGACAGAGCTGTTACTATGGTGAGTTGTTTCCATGGAAACAGTAGGTAGATGAGCTGGCTGTTTCCATGGAAATGCACTGAGGGGGGAGGTGTTTTAACCCTAGGTTCCCCAAGTTTGTGCTGTTGCCATGGTTACTTGCAGGTAACCTGCTGCTAGTGTGTTCACACAGACTTCATCAACCTGTTTCTATGGAAACCAGCATGTAACCAAGCATACCTGGTCCCAAAAGGGGAAGCTCCTCCTCTTCCTCTTTCACTCGGAGGAATTTGGTTGGCTGAGAGAGTCTGGGGGTGGGGCCAAAAGAGACAGGGAGGTGATTTTCTTTTATTACAGCCTTTATTTTGAAAGTCATGTCGCATAAGATGTCCTAATAAAATCCAGAGATGACTTTGGGTGTGTGTCCATATACGTGTGCGTGCACGTGTATGTGTGTTCATAACAATTGCTCAGTTGTGGGAAACGGTCTGAACTAAATTATGTCATCCAAACTTAAGTTCTGGTCCTGATTCAGGTCTTTTTCTCCAGTCTGGTAAGATCTGGTCTGGTTTGCAACACTACTGTCAGTTCAGTCACACGAGTGACATACAAAAATGTCTGTATGTGTGCATTATATAAAACACTTATGTAACACCTAGAGATAATTTATTCTCAATAAACACCCACTCACTTCCTGTACTTTCTTCTGAAAATCTGTCAGCTGAGAGATTGACATACTGTCTGCCTGTCTCACCTTTCTGTCTGTCTCCTTCTCTTCAGTGGAAGCACCACATTGTTGTCTGTCGGCTCTGTCTTCACCTGGATGCCTCTCCTGTTCAACAGATAGACAGGTGAGAGACAGACAGGTTAACAGACAGGTGAATATCCTGAGAAGAAGAACATTTACCTGTCTGACTGCAGCACAGCAACAGGTACAAGGGTGACAACTCTCTCTCCTCCCAGTCTATCAGGGAGCACCACCTCCTTACGCATATTAATGTCCGAGTACGGACAGCCAAAGGCACTGGGTGAGAGACAGTGACACACAGAGAGGGAGTGAGCTGTGACTCAGCAGGAACTTCACTCAGGAGAATCCAAAACAGCTTTCAGCATATCGTGCAGGTGTGTGGGACAGGTGTCTGTACCTGTGGTGTCCAGTGTACTTGGCTCCTTTGATGTGTCCAACTCCTCTGCAACCTGGAGTGGGACACACCCCCTGAGAGGGAGAGGACAGGGGGGAGGAGCCTGTGTCACACATGAAAAACAATGTTAAGATAATCAAGAAAAATTCAACAGTATATCTGTCTATCTCTCTGACCTGTCTGTCTATAGCGTGTCTGTCTCTGACCTGTCTGTCTGACTGTCTGTCTGACCTGGGGGAGGTTCCAGTGGGTGTCCTGTGCGTTGACACCAGCCGACAGGATGAAGATCACAGAGGTCACTGTCACACCAGACATCGAACTGCTGCGGCCAGCCGTCATAATGAACCTGTAGGTAGACACCTTTATGACATCACACACACACGTAGGCTGATAGACACATAGACATGTGGACAAGACAGGTAGACAGAACCTTGACCCTGTAGTCTTCGGTATCTGTTACTGTGGCGACGCGGATCAACATGGGGTTCCTCCTGTCGACGGCCTCCAGCTTGTGGTTGACCTGGAATCCGTGTGGAGCTCTCTGATTGAATGGAAGCAACAGTCAATCATTATACCCAGCCTTCTGATTGGACACGAGAGTTGTCCTCTTTTACTGCCCTACAGTAGCTCCTCATCTACCTCCTGGTTTCCTCACCAGTGTAAAGGCTGAACTGGGAGCAGCAATGGAACCAGTAGCCTGAAGATATTCTTCCCACAGGAAGTTTTCCGGGTTTGGAAAACCTGCAAAACAAGGTTCTCAAAGTTGAGTACTACAGCTGAGATACTGTGTGCAGTAACTGTGTAGTATAATAACTAGAACTACAATATATTACTGTAGTACAGTGAAATACAGTGTAGTACCCTGGGGGGCGGTCAGAGGTCGTCCCTGCTCTTCACACCAGCCGACAGGATGAATGTAGGGGCTGCTGCTGTCACACCTGATGAACACCACAGATCAACAAGACCGACACACACTGGAGCGCAGTTACCTGTCTGTCTGTTCACCTGTCGGACTCACCAGTAGTCATATGTGTCATCCCAGTTGTCGAAGTGAACCAGGAAACGATTGTCGATGACGTTGGAAACTGAGGCAACGCAGACGAGTCCAGGATTCTTTCTGTCGACAGCCTCCAACTTCATCCCCACATTGAACCCACAGTCCTGGCACACAGACAGGTGAGACACAGACAGATGAGAGACAGACAGGTGTATACTGACAGCAGTGTCCATGTGACAGACAGACAGGTGTATACTGACAGCAGTGTGACAGGTGAACAGGGTTGGGGGTGCGGCCTGAGACTCTGTGGATTGAAGGTAGAGCTGCCAGTCAAACTCTGTCTCACTGTAACCTGTGAAGAAAGACAGGTGGAGTGATGTCAACTGGGTGATGGGGTTACCTGGTAGTGGGCGGGTCTTGCACTCACCTTTAGGCGGGTCGAGCTTGAGCTTGTGGTCTCGACACCAGCCGGGTGGTCTGATGTCTGCAGAGTCAGCATTTACCCAGAAATCATAGCATTCAGAGTATCCATCAATATGGAGACGCAGCCGATATCCAATCACCTGGCAGAGAGACAGGTGAGTCACCTGACCGGCATTCCAGGTGTTTGTGTGTTTTTGTGTGCTTGTGCGCGCGTCATTACCTCAGCGACTGTCAGCACACAGAACATGGATGGGTGAAGGGGGTCCACACCCTCCAGCTTCATCCCAACTTTAAAACCATGTCTCCTACTGGGAAAGGATTGGGACTGAGAGAGAGACGGGTCAGACAGAGACAGGTCAGAGAAAGAGAGAGAGAGAGAGAGAGAGAGAGAGAGAGAGAGAGAGAGAGAGAGAGGTCAGAGAAAGAGAGACGGGTTGGACAGAGATAGCTCAGAGAGAGAGACTGTTACCTGTGTGAACAGTGTTGTTGGAGCAGCTTCAGCCTTTTGTTGGTTCAGGTATTGCTGCCAGGACCAGGACCTGCTCCCTGAACACACACACAGCGTGGTTACGAACCCTACAGTCATTCACAGTGACTCAGTTCAGGTCTGAATCCCTTTTGCCTGTATTTCTGTTCAGGTGATGTCATCACAATGACATTAAAATGACATCAGAGGTAAAGAAGAGAAAACAGCTCAGGAGGTCTGTGTCTGTGTGTGTGTGCGTGTCTGTGTGTTACCTTGTGTGCTGCTGACTTTGTTCTTCATCCTCCTTCTTGACGTTTTTCTGCTCAGACAGGAAATGAAAACAAACGTGAATAAGTGAAAGTAAACAAAGCTCTGATGGGAGCTGTTATTTTGTCCTGTAGTAACAGATGAATTTGAAGCTGTGTTTTGATCACGGCAACAACTACTAATACGGATCAATACAAACTCGATCACCGCTGATCAGTCCAAAAATAAACGACTACCTGAGTTATCAAACTAATAAAATAAACTCTTGAGCATTTTCATCAGGCAGGAAACGACACCACAACACAAAGACGAGCACACAGGAAGTCCACACGAGTCTACTTTCAAAGTTAAAGTCTTCCAGCAGCGGCTGTCTGAGCTGCAGGATTGAATTATATAGCTGTAAAAGGATCGGGGTCAAAGCAGTACAGAGAAGGAAGTCCCATCAGAGTCACAAAGAGTGCTGGAGTCAATCCCAGCTAATGCTCCGGGTGAGGGCGGTGTTCCCCCGGGACAGGCTGCCAGTCTATTACAGTACGGAATCCATGTAGAGACAACAAAACGATACACACAAAATGTACAGCCATTCACACTCACATTCAGAAAACCGGACTACCTGGAGGGAACCATGCAGGCAAATGGAGAACATTCAAACTCCACACAGGGAATCGAACTCAGAACCTAACTTGAACCACAATTTCAATGTTTCAGTGACCTCCACTAACTATAATTAACCTTCATCCATAAACTGTGAATGTCTGCTGAACCTCCTCAGACTAAACCTGTACACGCTCCCAGTGAGTGGCTCGTGGTCAGGCTCTTATTGTGAAGCAGTGAGCGGAAGTGCGCTGACGTTAGCTGTGTTAATTGACGCAGGATAAATCAGGAAATAAACAGCTCAGACCCGCCGGTGCTCCTCGGTTCTCTCCACCGGGCTCTGGGCTCCTGCGAGCGGCCGCAGCTGCTGCGCACAGCCGCTGAGGGGACCCGGGGGTCCCGATAGAGGGAACCGGGAGTATCCGGCTCTGGTCCGGTGGCTTTAGACAGAAACTTACCGAGTCTGGTGTCCCACCTCAGACCGCTGACAGCTCCACCACGGAAATACGGAGAGGTCACTGCGCATGCGTCTCCAAAAGACGGAGGGGTGGGGTGTAAATTTAAGCGATAAATAAACATGTGAAAGCATAAACCGCTGTGGTAAATAAAGTTTCTTTACAGCAAGTACGATGCCTTCCATTAAAATCGTGAGACTCTGCTGAACTTCCACCTTTTCTAAACCAAAGAGATAAATTAATTTAGAAAACAAAAGAAAACAAAAATAAAGATTTGACCTCAGCTCCATCTTCTGTTTCACACCAACACTTCACCAGCAGGAGGCGCATAAACTACCAGTGTCCCTGTCAGTGATCTTCGTCATCATCACCATCACCACCATCATCCTCCTCCTCGTCATCATCACCATCACCACCATCATCCTCCTCCTCCTCCTCCTCATCACCATCACCACCACCATCATCCTCCTCCTCCTTCTCATCACCACCATCATCATCCTCCTCCTCCTCCTCCTCCTCATCACCATCACCACCACCATCATCCTCCTCCTCCTCATCACCATCACCACCACCATCATCCTCCTCCTCCTCATCACCATCACCACCATCATCCTCCTCCTCCTTCTCATCACCACCATCATCATCCTCCTCCTCCTCCTCCTCCTCATCACCATCACCACCACCATCATCCTCCTCCTCCTCATCACCATCACCACCATCATCCTCCTCCTTCTCATCACCACCATCATGCTCCTCCTCCTCCTCCTCATCACCATCACCACCATCATGCTCCTCCTCCTCCTCCTCCTCATCATCACCATCATTATCATCTCAGTCTTTGTGCTAAGCTAGGCCAATAACATCAGTGCTCTTTGCATTGATTTGTCTTGATTCCCAGTGTGTGCTGATGTCTAGCTGCTGCTCTAAAGTGGAGACAATCCCCCCAGTCTGTCCCGACTCCTCCCCCTCCCTCCTCTCTAAATCTCCACTCAGAGAGGCTCAGGATCAGAAGACACGCTGAAGACGGGTGAGTCTGTTTCTTGTCTTTATGTCTTGATTGATCACTGATCGACTGATCAAACACCGATTGATAACATATTGATGAGTTGTTAATGGTACTGATACTCCCAATGGGGAAGAGGAAGGGTGGGGAGTTATGTCTTATCAGAAACAAATTCATTACCTGCTGTGTTTAATGGATGTGGACCTGATTTCAACAGATTAAATCTGAGCCACAGAGAAGCTTCCTTTCAAAGCTGAATTTGAACCACATCACAACCTGAAATTCTGGCCTATGGGTCAAGCTAGTCTGAACCACTGGACTGGACCTGTCAACTGTAAGGACTGGCTAACAAGCTGACACCGTAGCTTCTGAAACCCAAATCTGGTTTGGATGAACACCAAGGAACAGCTCAAGAACAAATGTGGACCAGATTAACCAGTTCCAGTAACAGATCAAGACTGGTGATAGTATAAGTAATAGCAATAATAACAGTAGCATTAGAAGCAGCATTTGCAGTGTTAACGGTAGTATTATTAAGTATTAGCAGTAGGGTTAGGGTTAGGGTTAGGGTTAGATGTCGTCACAAAACTGTATCTGAACTGAATTTAGAGCTGATCGTGAAGAAGTCTGTGTGTTTTTCAGATGATTTAACGTCAAGGAATAACCAGGTCAGATTACCGTCTGAGGATCTGAGTGAAAACATTTATCCCTGACAACAGCATCCATTTCCTCCTAATGGACACATGGCAGCAGCTAGCATTAGCCTGTGCACTCTGTCTTCCCCTGAGAACCAAAAGCATTAGGCCCACACACAAACACACAGATCTATACAATGGAAGAGGCAAAGTCCTCACACCATCAATGTTTTATGTGAGTCTGCACAAAAGTTAGATGGACTTTGACCAACAGATTCACTTCAATCTGACACCTGAGATGGTTTAAACAACTTCCTTTTTTAATGAGGTTGTAGATGTAGCTGTGAGGTGAGGTCACAGACAGTGATTGCATTGTGGTTGTGTCTGTGAACAAATGCCATCTCCATAACACATCTTTGATTGGCTTTCAGGATTCATGTATCTGTCTATAGAGGATGTTCTCGTCTCCACCGACCAACACTCCACCCAGCCCCTCTCCCACCCCTCCAACTCCCAGCACAGTGACCTCTGACCCTCGCCATTTTGCCATGGAAACCTACTGGAGGGAAGTACAAAGCATCGAGGAGGAGAGGGAGGGAGATGATGAGGATGAGGAAGACGACGAGAGGAAGAGTATGGATGGTAAGTCAAACCAGTAGTAGAGCGAGCGGTCCCCTCTCTGTTTCTACCTATTTTTGTTCACCTGCAGAGGTGGAACTGGAGGAGGAGTGGCTGAAAGAGTCAGGGCTATCCTCTCTGGTAATGGCCTCAGAGGAGAAGGAGGTGCCACCACCAGCTGAGGTACTACTATCCACATTAACACAGCAACAAGTTGCCACAGTGAAGAGGAGGCTGGACAACTACAACGAGACACTGAAGAAAAGAAACAGACAGCCAATCAGAGACGTCCGTGATGTCTTCACTCAGGTGTGACTCACCTATACACAAACACACACAAAAATATACACAACATCCATCCATGAGCTAAACCGCTTCTCTGTCATGGTTGTGGGGGGGGGGAAGGTGGAGCCAATCCCAGCTGACACTGGGTGGGGACAGGGTCTTACCTGAAGAGGTCACCTGTCCAACACACACAGAGACACAACCATCATGCTCACATTTTAGTCAATAGATGTGACAGTTAGCAGTTCACCTGCAGGTCTGTGGCCTGAGGGAGGGACCTGGAGAACCTGGAGAACCTGGAGAACCTGGGGGACCAGAGAATCACAGGCAGACACAAACACAACAGGAGGTAAATGAGCAGCAGGTTTAGACACTGTCTCACAGCTAATGGTGGGACATCTCCTTTGTCATCGCCTGAAACTCCCAGGTTTCATTTAAACTCTGACCTCTTAGTTGTAGAACAGTGGATTCATGACTGTCCTCCTATTTCAGCCTAACATTGACTCAACTGACAGATGCTCCTCCCCTTCCTCCAACCACCCTGAGGCTCTTCCCAGCCGATACCACATCACAACCAAAACCATCCGCCGCAGCTCTCACAGAGGTCACTTGTCTGTCTGCTCAACTTTTTTGAAGGGTCTTGGGTTTCGGGAGGTTCCACTCCTTTTTGTCCATTCTTCTGTTTCAGTTCGACCAACTCTCAACAGATTTCTGCTGGAGGATCTTGAACATCCATCATCCCCCACAGACTTTCTTCCCCCCTCCCCTCCTCACACCCAAATGCCATGTGTAAACCAGTCGAGGAGAGCTGATTGGATTCTGCGGGACACTCCATATTCAGAGAGCGTGACCGAGCACAGATGGGGAAGGGCTTGTTGGGACTGTCTTCGTTTCCATGATCACAGCAGTGATAAACCGGTGAGTCTTATTTTTGTACTTCCTGTGAGTGAGAATCATGCTTTGGTAATGTAAACCACAATGTTGCTATTTGGTTGACCTTTAAGTTTTCAGCCTGTATTTTTTTCCATGTAGTTAAACAGCTGAATCAGCTTCTGGTTCAGCAGGATATAACCGTATCATTGTGAAAGTGAAGGAAACTTAAAATCTAAAGTTGTGTTTCTCTCTGGAGCTTCATCCTGAGGGGACATCATCAGAGTGAACACACAGAACCAGCTGATGTGGTTCAGGTTCAGGTCTGGCTGGACTAATTTTAAAGAAATTTTATATCTTTCACTGCCTCCCTGTGTGTGTAGTTCGTACCTGTCTCTCCCTCTCATGGACTCACCTGGACAGATGACCTGTCATCACATGACCTCACCCAGCTTGGCTTCATCTCTCACATCGAGCTCTCCACCTTCCTGCTCACTCTGGGTGTCCAAACCAAACGTACTCGTCCCCAGCGGTGCAGGACACGTGGTGTGCTTCATTTTGACTTAAAGCATATCGATTTTGTCATTTCCACAAGAATTTGTTTTTTTTTTTTTAAAACCTTTTATAACCATATATTTTGCGATCTACCCCCAGATGGCGGTGTGTTCGGGGTCCCTCTATGTTCGCTGCTGGAGAACGACAGGAGAAGCTTTCCTGGAGTCAAAGTTCCTGTTGTCTTCCAGAAGGTGAAGAATCTTTCTGTGTGTCCTTCTGTAGGCCAGTGCTCTATCAGCAGACAACTAGCTTTCTGCTGAGCTAACACGTTAACAGTTGAACATTCCTGGTGGTTAGCAGTTAGCATGAAGATAAATGTGTCCCACTTTAACTTAAATCACATGATCCGCCGCTGTTGTCTGACAAGTTCTACTGTTCTGCAGAGGAACTTGACCTCATCATTGGGGAAAACAGCCTCAGGATTTACCTGGAGGGGACCATGACCGTGCAGCTCTTCCTGTGGAATTGTCCCTCACAGTCAACAAATGAAACATTAATGCATGTGTCTGTGTGCAGTTGTTGTGTATTTTAGAGCAGACCGGCCTGCAGACTGAAGGGATACTTCGAGTCTCAGGATCAGCTGCTCGACTGAAGGTAACACTGTTCATTTAATGTGAGTGGATGACAGTGGATCTTTCCGTCCATCTGAACATCACCATCTGTTACACCTTTCCGTCTGCAGTATCTGCGTAGAGAGTTAGACAGGTGTGGAGACTTGGACTGGTCAGCAGTGAGACAGGTGGACGTTGCAGGTTTACTGAAGCTTTTCATCAGGGAGCTGCCGACACCTCTGCTGACACACACACACCTACCAACCTTCCACTCTTTGTTGGGTATATAAACACACAAACACACACAGCCTTAGGCCCCGCCCCTTCATACTGAAGCAGTGCTGAACCTGTGATGTTTGTCTCTGCAGGTGTTTCCTCTGTGGTCCATCAGGTTCAGGCTCTGCAGCTGCTGATGCTGTTGCTCCCTGAAGTCAACAGAGACACACTCAGAGTAACAACATACACACACACTAACACAATGTACAGACATTCAGACTAACATTACAGACGACCTCAAAGTAACAACACACATAAAATCAGAGAAGCAAAACACACACACTCAGTGAGTCGGGCCTCATCATCAGTCGAACCTACAAGTAAACTGAGAAACCTGTATCTGTTTCCATGGTTACAGGCCCTGCTCGTTTTCCTACGTAAGGTGGTCTCTTGTCAGGACCAGAACCGGATGTCCCTGTGGAACGTCTCCATGGTGATGGCACCCAACCTGTTCTCCTGCCGTCACCGTGGTCACAAGCAGTCTGTCGCCAAGCAACAGGAGGAGATCAAGGAGGCAGTGGGTGGAGCTCAACTGGTCCAACTGATGATCACACACCAGGACCTGCTGTGGATTGTGAGTCTGCAACACACCTGCATGGGCCTGGTCACTCTAGTAATTTCCATGGTAGCCAAATGGTACTTCACGTCCTGTTTTCTGTGCCAGGTACCAAGCTTCCTGTTGTCTCAGGTAAGGCAGATGAACCAGGCTTCTAATCAGAAACAGTCTGGTCTTTCCAGGACGAAGAAACTACTGCTGAGGAGGAGGAGCGACAGAAACCAGGTGAGACCCACATCAGAACAACGCCAGACCAGAACCGGGACTGTTCTATTGTGTCTGTGATATCACACCTGTCTTTGTGTGTAGATCACAGATCTGTGTGAAGGTGTGATCAGGGTTTGTGCCCCTCTACACACCAAGGTTTCAATGGCGATACAGCTTGACAGACATACAAGAGCCAAAGACATCACTGCCCGCTTTGAGTTTGAGAACAGGTAAAGCGCATGCACAAATGCACACAGGCTGACATACATACATCACACTCTTGTCTCACTCTCTCTGCCTCTCTGTCTCTACCTCAGTCCTGTGCAGTGTCTGTATGAAGTGGGAGGAAACATCTGTGAGTTGGATGATGACATCATCACATTGTTCACAGGTATGGCAACACATGACTAAACTTGCCTGTCTGTCTGTCTGTCTGAGTTTCAGGTGAGCGGCGTCTCCATCCAGACTGTGTCCTATTGGATGTTTACAGAGTGAATCCTCACTGTGACTGGCTGATCAAACCCTGACAGACAGTGCCAATACCCATCTTGCTCTCTGACCTCTCCTGTCTCACCGCCCCAACACAAACCTGGTCACAACTCACAATGTGCCTTACCAACTGCCTCACCTCTCAACAAACTATCCCACAGATTCCTCCTGTCTGTTATAACATCTGTCTTGCATCACTTCCTGTGATGCGACAACATCCCTGTGGGTCGGTCACATCACAGCTGATGAAGACCATCATTTCTTATTCAACAGGCTGAATGGACATTAAATATAATTTTTTTGCACTGTATTTTCTATAGATTGATTATTGATGGTGAAGCAGAGGATCAACCAGTGTTTGTGTTTTTAATAAACGTGTTTGTTGATGTAAAAACAAGCTGACATTAAAAACAAACATCTCCTGATGCTGTTCTGTCTCCCCCTGCTGGTCAGCACGGACACTGACGCTCACAGCATTCTGATCAGAGTGCTGAGGGTTCAGGACAGGTTTGAATCCTGGTCCTGCTCTTGGTCCTGTCAGAGGGCCAGAGCCTGTGAGTTCATTTGTCCACTCCAGGCTCCTGTGGTTTAGTGATAATGGTTAACATATGTTTTAAACACAGCAGTCTGCTCACTGAACTGAACAGGCCACTTCCTGTCCAATCTGGTTCATATGAGGCTGCAGAGTGGTGGCCATATCGAACTCTCACCTGATGAACTTATCAGTTTATGTTAAAGGGACCAGCAAGATTAATCCTGTCATCTGGACTAACATATTGACTGCTCCTTTAACAATTGTTCATCCATACAGAAAACTAAAAATAAATCAGTGAAAATATTAATACAGCGATGTCGACCAGAAGTCGATGATGTGGTCCAGATGTTAGGAGCAGCTGATGTTATCCAGATGTTGCTCTTCTGCAGCCATGGCAGCAGCCTGCAGTGTCTCTGTGTCACTCTGCAGTGGGTTCAGCTGCTTTCTCTCACTGTGCATGTTGTTTTCATGACGCTTCAGATCTGACGCCTGAGAGGACAGAGATATCACATGAAGATTTTTAAACACTCACACATAGCAGTCATACTGTAGCAGTACTACACTGGTAGTATGAGGTACCTTGGCAAAGGCCTTAGTGCAGGACGGACAGACGAATGGTTTCTCTCCTCTGTGTCTCCTTTCATGATCCTTCAGGTGAGACTTGTGTTTAAATGCCTGCAGACAGACAGATACAGGTGAGCAGACGGACAGATGGGTTTGAACCTGTGAAGGTTCAAAGATCAACAAGTCAGATGAGCTCACTTTGTCACACATCTGGCAAGCAAAGGGCCTTTCGTTACTGTGAACTCTTTCATGTTTCTTCAGGTCTGGAGCTCGGATAAATGATTTCCCACAGACATCACACCTGTATGGTTTGAAGCCTGTGTGGATTTTCAGGTGTTCTGTAATGACAGGTGAAGGCAGAGCCAAACACTAAACCTCAGTTAGAAAACAACAGAAACAGCCAAAAGGCAGAGCATCACAATGCAGTCGCCATGTAATCAGACCTCAGGTGTTTCTGTACCTTTCAGGTGGGCGTGTGTGGTGAAAGCTTTGGTGCAGATCTCACAGGCAAACGGACGTTCTGCTGAGTGAAGCTTTTCATGTTTCCTGAAAGCAGACAGATATTGACTAGATGTTGTAATCAGGTAAATCTACCAGGTGTGTTAGGGTTACCAGGCGTAGTATGCTTACCTAAGCCTGCTCTCGTCCAAGAAGGTCTTGCCACACACCTGGCAGGCAAGTTGTTCTCGATGTCCGTACAGCAGGTACTCAAACTTCATGTCTGTCGTGGCTGTGGACCAACCGGGTGGCTGCTCGTCCTTCACCTCACCCATACTGTCGGCAAACGTCAGCGTCTGGGTGGCATGATGCTCTGCCCCAAGTTCTTTGGGCTCTGCCTCCATCTCTGTCACCACGTCCTGATCATAGCAGGTCACCTAGAGAACACACAGGTACTGTTTAGGTGATTCTTTGTCAAAACCAGATCACTGTTAGGAAAATGAGGCAGATCAGGACCTGGCTAAGGCGTCACACAGCCATATTTACACCAGGGAACAGCTGACGGGTCTGAACAGGTGTTAGTGAGAGTGGGTGGGTGTGTGTGTGTGTGTGTGTGTACCTTGTGCACGTCTTCATTGGTCAGTTCCTTTAGGATGGCTTCCTGCACACGCAGAGCTGCACTGGGAGACTTGTCTAGCTCCTGATTGCCTGTAGCCTCCACAAGGTCATCTGTGGTAGATGTGTCATTGTGTTCCCCAAGCACCTGCACACAATCACCATCGTCATGACAGCAATAAGGTGACAAAAGTCTATAGTCATGATTGGCTGGTGAACCATACCTCAGACTCAGCAGCCAGCTGAGCTTCAGGTGGCAACGCCATCTTCACAATGTCATAAGGAAACTTCTCTTTGTCCTCTGACGATACGTCCCGTTTCTGAGGACATATGAATACATCATCACATCTCTGCTTGGTGTTACCTTTGTGTGTCACCTGTGTGTGTCTGTGTGTGTGTGTGTGTGTCACCTGTGTGTGTCACCTGTGAGCAGAGCTTGTCCAGGAAGCGGATGCCCAGGATCTGTCCAGATGACATCATAAGGTTGACATCTCTCTTCTTGACAGAGATCTTTGCGGTGTACATATAGTTCAACACTTCCTCAAAGATATCAGACCGGATGAAGTCGATTTCAATCACAGATGAGTTGTCCACCTGACACACACACAGTTTTATGGGTACATGGGACATTTTCAAATGATTTGGGGCATTCTTAAGATGTAGTAGTGAAAGTATACCTCATGTTTTTTAAACAGTTTTTTGAAGTAGTTGGAGCAGGCAGCAAGAACGCAGCGGTGAGCACGGAACTTGACGTCTTCAACCACCACAGCGATGTCACAGTGTTCACCCTCTAGTCGCTGCTCGTTCAACAGCTTCAGGAAAATGCTCTTGTGTTCGTCATCCACATACTTGACTGTCTCTGCCATCTGCACTCAGAAAACACAACAAGCGGCCAGTTAAAGGTTCAGATCACCCAAAACACCAAAGATTCTCCCTGTGTATTGAACCTGCACACAGTCCAATCTGCTGTGGCAACATTTGGTGACTTCTGTCACCCAAACATAAACAGCTACATCTGTGGGCTACAATTTTAGATTATTAATGAGCAGAAACTGACAACCAGATGGAGCAAACAGCTGTCTGAGTAGACTCAATACTGACTGATTAAGGAAATCACAGTGAACACACATCAGGGTTCATAGACACAGGCTTCACTTCTGTCCTCGGCAAAAAAAATAAAAAAAATAAAAAAATAAAAACAAAAATATTTCATTCAGTCAAACTGACCCTCCTCAAGTCCTCTCTGTGTGATAGTATTAAGTTACTTTTTTAAACTGAAATTTCAATTATTAAAACTGTTCTCTATGAAGGTGTTTCTGGATCTTTATCGTGGAGGAACATCGGAGGTGATGACATCATCGGGATGTCACTCAGGACCAGATAAACAGGTTCGGGTCCGGTTCGGTCAGAAAGTCTGGGTGGTCTCCCTCGCTGTAATAAAAGCCAACCTGCCCCCCCCGGATGTTTGCAGCAGTTCATGCACCTACACTACCGCGGACACGCGCACCGGGGCGTGTGCTCGCTTCACGGTGCCTTCAGCTGGACGGGGATTCAGATTAGCTGTTAGCTGTTAGCTGACAGTTTATTCGGATTTATATGGAGACCTCCAGACTCTGGGTCCACCCGGCCCCGCACCGAGCTGGTCTCTCCATTTAAACCGGACTGAAGCGGGTTAAGCTAACGTGCTAACCCCGAGGCGGACCTTAATTTAACGGTGAACTGGTCAGAGTGCCGGACGCAGCTATCGTGCTAACTTATAACGGTTACCACCTAACGTCCCGGCGGACACACAGGCTCGGTGGGCCCGGCTGTTCGCCGACACGTTTCCTGGGGAGTCGGTATGAACGGGTTCTGGTGTTTGTGGAGAGACTCGGTGTTTGCTTTAATGGCGGACGATCCGGCCTGAGGCTCCGCTACTTCACAAAATGGCGTGCTTCCAGTGTTCCTCCGTACCGGACTATCTCCGCCGACCGACCGGCCCGTCACCGGACGACCGGGAGCGGGCCGCGTGCTCCCCGGGACCGACACACAGGCACGCGGGCAGTGGCGGCGCCGCGGCCCGGCGACACGAACGAGACGGAGCCCGAGCGGCTCGAGAACGCGCAGACATCCCCGCGGAAATGGAGCCAAAGCGCGGTACGAGGAGAGCGCGGGGCCGCCGGAGCGGGCTCTTACTCTGACAGGGACCGAGGGCAACGTCCTCCTGCGGGGGTGTCAGCACACCGGCAGCCGGGACACACTTTGTCCGGTTGTTGTTGTTGTTGATGATGAGGACGAGCGGAGGCCGCGCTTTGCGCCAGCACGCACACACTGCGGGAGCACGAGGCAGCGCGCCAAACATCCTACGAGCGCGACTGAGCGAAACCTTTCACGCATGCGCCATCAGGCGGAGTACGGGCCTTCGCAGTGTGCAGAGTCTCACCTGAACCCCTCTGGTCCCGGTCCCGGTCCTCAGGCTTTCAGACCTGAACTGTCACAGAGAAGACCATAACAACGGGGGTCAGACTAAATTGACTCCACCTGGTTCAACCTCTCAGATCTGATCCTCGAAGGCAAATTTATTTAAATTAACAAATGTGATAATTTAGAGTATTTTTTTTAAACATGAGAATTAAAAATGTTATATTCAACATTTTAGATTTCAGTTTTAGACCTTTAAGGCCTTTTAGGTCACAATTTGAATTTAGTGTGAGACTTTAAGACCTTCAGATTTAAAATTAAATTGGAAACTCTGGAGTGTTATCTGGTTGTAATTTACCTGCAGTTTGATCGCTGACCAGCTCATTAATAATCAATTTAATAAAAACTGACTCTCAGGGGCTCTGGTGGTGGAGTGGGTTGAGCGAGGGTCTTTCAATCTCATTCACTCACAAAAAATCTTTTAAACTTTCAGCTCGTTTTAAAAACTGGTTGAACCCATGAAATGTCTGTAGAGATTAATCTGTTGGCTCACCTGGGGGATCAGTCAGAGCAGACTGAGGCTTCACTGCCAGGGATCAATAACTACACAACTATAAGGAACCTGAAGAAGATTAATCACAACTCAACAAGACGTAAAAACTTTATTAGCACTTTCTTACAATGAGGAAAACACAAGTTCGAAATGTTCACATCCAACTGATAATTCATTCATTTAAATTTAGAAATAGAAGGGAATCTGAATCAGCCAATCAGGGGAAATATAATTAACTCCAAGTTCCAAAAGATGAAAAATCTGATTTAGATTCTACTTTTTAGGTTTTCTATACATCTAATTAATCTTTCTAAACTTCTCCACACAGAACACAGATGTGATGTAGCAACAACATCAGAATTTTGCTACCCACAACCCTCATCAGGCAGAAGAACAGAATGGGCCAATGTGTCCTGATGGATAATCACTAACATCCAAATTGGACTGAAAACAGCTGTGATAAATGTGATATAACGGATCATATAAAAGATACATATATACCAGATTCTATTGGTATTGATTAGATATCAGATTAGCCCCTAGATTAGCTGGCGTCTCTGTCCATGATTGGCGGAGGGACACAGCGGTTAATCAGAGCAGCTCATATTGCCGGAGGTGCATCCGCTGGATGATGTCACGACAGTCATTGAAGACACGGCGGATGTTCTCTGTGTCGACGGCGCAGGTAAAGTGAGGATAACAATAATGTTTCCCATCACCACTTGCTGTGCTGATCCTCTGACAGTGTGACATCACACAGACAACATATCAGTATGAAACTAAGTGTCACAACAGGAAGCAACAGAAGAATGGTAATGAACAGGAGGAGGATCATTTGTTGTATTGTGATTTGAGTTGTGACAGTGTCCTTACCAGGAACTCGTCTCTGATAAAGAACTTTGCTCGGGTCACCCTGGGGTCTTCATCAGCATCTGGAACAGCTGGAAACACTCAGAGGTCAGAGTGCGTCAGGTGGTTTTATATGAAGTTTTAGTGAAACACTGCATCAGTTACTGAAATAAAACCATGACATGACGAAGTGACTCAGACGTCATGTAACATCATGCGATCACCATGTGTAAAGTGTATATTGTTGTTGTTTTTTTTTTATGTGTATTAGTTTGTGTACCATCAGCTGGAACTTGGTAGTTGTTGTATTCGGGAAAATAATCCTCTAGTTTAGATTTTCCTGCCAGAATTTTATCAGCCAGAACATCCTGTTTGTTCAGGAACAAGATCACTGAGATGGTCTTCAGAAACCTGCAGCCAGTCAGAGCAGATAGCATGACCATCAACCAATCAGAGAGCAGAGATGATGACCATTTGAACGTGTGCTGAACCTGTTGGTCCAGATGGATCTGAACAGGTCTAGAGATTCTCGGAGCCGGTTGGTGGAGTTGTCCTCCCTGATGACCATGTTGTAACTGCTGCTGGCTGCTACGAAGATAATGGCTGTCACATCTGCACAGAGACAGAGAAAAGTTTGGGATCAGAGAACAGAACAGAATAGAGAACTGAACTTGCCTCGGGTCACTTCCTCACCATTGAAGCACTGGATCCACTTTCTGCGTTCATCCCTCTGCCCTCCAACGTCAAACATGCTGACAAAAAGAGAGCAGTCACATACCGACCCAAACACTGACACACCAGAACTGACTGGATGCTGGAATGTATCCTGGGAGCTGAAGTTGACTTCAAGTCTTTCTGACACAGATGGTGTTGTCTAGTTATACTGAAACTACACAACTTGTTACTACAGGTTCAGTGTGCAAGATCTTAGCCTGCCGCTCACTGACCTGAGTGTTTCAAAGGCACTGAGACCTACAGCTGGCAGGTCTAACTTCACCTGACAACACACATTTTTTATTTTGACCCAACTTTCAAAAGAAGCAGTCAGGAAGAGGAAACAGATAATTGGGGCAGAGCTGGAGTACTCACTGGAAGTTGACCTTGTCCACTTGAAACCTGGTTTCAAAAATCCCTGAAGTCAGAACTCTGCAGCGCAACAAATCCTGCAGTAGAAGAGAAAAATGTCTTCACCGTTAGCCTGGAGCAGGTGAGCCCTCATGTATGCTGCAAATGTCAGCTTGTTACCTGGTCAGTCGGTGTGTAGTCCATCTTCCTGACAGAGCCCAACCGGTCCAGGAAACTGCAACAGACACAGGTCTGATACAGGTGTACATGGAGCATCATGCGAAACCATCCTTTTCAGCCAGTGTATGTGTCAGTGTGTCTATGTTCCTACTATTGAGCACAGTCGATCAACTGATATTCATTGGAACGTTCGAAACAAGCCTTCACACCATCGTCTTCCCACAGCTTCTGAGCATGCTCGAAGAACTCCTGACAGACAGAGAGGGAGAGAAAGTATGAGGTTCTTATTGGGTCCCCGAAAGGCTCCACCTTCTGAACCTGGAGCCAATCTTGGCTTGCCCCACATGGTTGTCCACCCTTGACAGGTGGCCTGTCCACTGCAAAGGGACACATAGAGACAAATAAGCAGTCAGACTCACACTCTGGCCCATGGGGAGTTTAGAGGCATCAATGAAGATGCTTGAACTGTGGGAGTAAGCAAGAAAACCCACAGGAAGAACTTCCCAACTCCACAAAGAGAGGCTTCAGGCCGGAAACGAACCAATCTGTACATGAATATTTGAAGTCCAGCTCAGACCTGGACTGATAAAGTCTGATCGATTGATTGATAGGCAGTCACACAGGTTCTGCTAGGTGAATACTGAGTGTAGCCTAATTGGATGAGAGTGACTAATGTCTTTTGTTGACCAATCAGCCAAGAGGGCGAAAAAACAAAACTGTGAACTGGAGAAGACACAGGAAGACATTTGTTTTGTCTCTGTTGTCCTCAGAGCCTGAAGATGTTTGGATAATGAGGCCTCAGGTGACAAACACTTTCAGATATGTGTGCGTGTGTCTCCTGTGGTTTCAGTCCCTCGTTAACTCATTACATCATGTCATTAACATCATTAAAACAAACAGGCAGATCTCCTGGTATAGTTTTAAAAGTCCAGCTCAACTGTTTTATCCTGGTAACTAAAGTCACATGACCAGGCCACACCCCTGAGGGTGACTGACAGGTGACACAGGATGGGAAGTTCCTGCTGCACTTACTTGGTGGTTAATTGTAGTTTGGATCAATCAGCTGTTTCTGACCTCACAACACTTAGATCAATCAATAAAGAAAAGACTCTGTGGCGTGTGTGTTACCTCTGTATATTCAAAGTCAGACAGTGGAGCGATGCTCTTGATGTAGTCGACTCTGAACTGGTTGCCAGGGTTACCAATAGGAATGGGTGGAGTCAACATGCTCATAGCCGACACAATGGTCTGAAATGAAAACAAACTTTCTGATTGGATATTGAGGTTGTGCCCCTCTATCACATGACTCTGTCTGACCTACCACAATAGCATCCTTCACATTCTTCCTGATATCCTGAGTCTTCTGCTGCTTCTCTCTGGAAAACAAACAACCTCACTCAGTTGTCGTTATCAGGAAACAAAAAATGGAGAAAAAAAAATTTAACCAGAAACAAACAACAATGAGAGGCAAACAACCAGAAATAATGACAAAAAAAAACCCATGACACCTGTCTCCCTTCTCTCACCTGAGTGTAACTGATTCTAATCAAACTCACTCAGCGTTGAAGCCGTCAACGTGAAGAATCCTCATCTGCTTCACGATGGTGCTTTTACCAGATTCTCCTGCACCTGCAGACAGACAGGCAGTTAGACAAGTAGACAGGTCGAAAGGCAGTTTGAGAGACAGACAGGTGCCTCACCCAGCAGTAACAGTCTGTGTGTAGCTTTATAAGCCTGTCTCTCTTTCTGCAGCTGCCTCTCGATCTTCTTGTTAGCTTCTCGCTTTGCTTTTTCATCCAGTCGTTCTTCCTCCGTCTTCCCTCCCAGACAACCCATCTCCACTGAACACACACAAACCAGTGAGGAACCAGCTGACACCAGTAAACCGGTCTAGACCCAGTAAACCTCACATTCAGCAGCTGACCTGGAGCTGGTTTTACGTCTCAGCAGGTCTGGATCGGCCCTTCACTCTGCCTCTCAGGGTTCCATCCAAGTCCAGCAAGGAAAACCAATCAGCATCTCTGGTCTGGCAGTGATCCAGACCTGATCAGTCAAAGTGTAGATCAGGTCCAGATTCAGAGCAGGTAGTCAGCTTTTTCTTCTTTTCATAAAATGAAAATCTATCTCTCTCTCTCTCTCTCTCTCTCTCTCTCTCTCTCTCTCTCTCTCTCTCTCTCTCTCTCTCTCTCTCTCTCTCTCTCTCTCTCTCTCTCTCTCTCTCTCTCTCTCTCTCTCTCTCTCTCTCTCTCTCTCTCTCTCTCCTCTCTCTCTCTCTCTCTCTCTCTCTCTCTCTCTCTCTCTCTCTCTCTCTCTCCTCTCTCTCTCTCTCTCTCTCTCTCTCTCTCTCTCTCTCTCTCTCATTAGTAGTTTCAAAGTTTTCTTTGGGGGATTTCAGTTTTTCTCTAGTGTCACTTTGCTACCTGACAACCAACTGTAGATCCACAAACAAACTTTATTGTCAGTATCTCCTGGTTTTGGTCTGGATTGTGCTGGACCAGAGCTGACTCTGGAGCAGGAGGTAGTGGTCTTGGTGGTCTAACCCCTTTTTCTGGTCACACAGATGACAAGTCTGTCACAGAGAAATCTCTGTTAGTTTCCACTTCGTGGTCTTGTCACAGTAAACTAATCATCACCATGGTAACTGGCTGGTGCAGTTGATAAATAATAGACTGACTGTTTTCTGCTGTGTGACTTTATTTGATCAGTCAAATATTTAAACACAATTTATAACATCAAAACACAAATATCTGAATCTGAAAACAGATCATCAATCTAATCTGTTGTCTCCTGATTGGACAAGTTCCTCCCTCCTTCAGTGGCTAGATGGATTCCCTTCTCCCTTCTCCAAACACTTCAACCTAAAGCAAAAAAGACCAGGAGGCCTGTAGACTTAAATTGAGGTCACATTCAAATGCAGATTATGGTCCAGACCTCAACAGAATTTTGTGTCACTGACCTCTGCATGTGTTCGTCACTGAAGGAGTTCAGTCTCTGGATCTCAGACTGGAAAAAAATCTGGAAGACAAATAGGGACAAAACCAGTTATGACACTGGAACCTGGCCCCATCACACTAAAAAGACTCAAGATATTCTGATTTTCCTCCAGATTCTATTGTCTAAGTACTACGACTTTGACTCAACATAGAGGCTCTGCTCAGTTTTCTGACTATTGAGAGCAAAACTCAGGCTTTACAACAGAGAGCTTTTTGTGTCACCAACATATGACAGTCGTATCACAGTGTTGTCACTCTACCAAGAGCTGTGTGTTAATGGCATTCAGGTTTGTGGTGTTCTCCTCCAGTTTGTTCAGCTGATCAGTGACGCTGTTTTCAAACTCCTGCAGCAGCAACAATCTACAAACACAAGGAAATATCGGAGGGTCCACTTCCAGTTATTATCTGACAGATGGATATGGGGGGTGTACCTGTGTTAATAGACAGGTTTATAAGGGGTTGTACCTGTGTTGATGGACAGTTTTGAGCAGCGCTGTGACATGTTGCTGACACTTGTTCAGAGACAGAAGCACTTCTCTCTCCACCTTCTGCCAGCAGCTCTGGAAAATTAGACTTTATCAAATAATGCCAATAATCAGAATGAATAATCAATAACTAGAATGAGCTCACTCACAGTGAAATGCTCCTCCAGTTGTGTTTTGAAAGTTTTGAAGGCTTCTGTGATTCCTGAGGTCAAGTCTGTTTCTGGCTCTGCCTCTGACTTATTGACAGGTTCCTCAGTCATTACACATGGCCCCGCCCCTTTGCAGAGTAGCCCCTCCTTTCCCTCAGATGCATCCAGTCCTTCAGTGAGCAGGACAATCAGTTCAGACATGAACTTTTAGTCAAAAGTCAACTAAAAATAAAAGGAATCAATGATAAATTACCTGTCACTGATGAATTTGACTCCTCTCTTTCAGGCTGAAGTTCCACCTTCCTCCTGTGGGCTGATACACCCTCAGTCAGTCCTGACAGGTAACCTTCATACAGAAAGAGAACAATTAGTTTATTAGATCAGCATCATCTGCAAAATCAACTTCCCCAAGAAGAACCTCTGACAGAAAGGAGGAAGTGAATGACCTGAATCTGCAGCTCTCTTCCTGTCACAGCTGATGACTTCCTGAAAGAGAACACTGGTGAGAAACAGGAAATGGCTGACAACGTCCAGAAGAATACAGACGACAGAGGTACCTGGTGTGAAGAACTGCTTCCTCCAAACTCCTCTGTGTGTTCCTGGGAAATCTGTAGCTCTGCCCCCACAAGAACACCTGAGAGAAGAAAACAATCAGACAGCATGCATGACAGAGTTCTGGATCCCGATCCAGATCAGATCCAGCGTCCAGAGCTAATGCAGACTGGTTACAGACCTGAGTCGTAGATGGGGGTCGAGTGTCTCAGGTGATCAAACAGAAGTTCAGCCTGGCTTCTTCTTGGAGTCTGAAACGGTGAAAATTAGTTGTTAAAGTTGTTGTTACCTGTTCATGGCAAAAGTGTTTGTACCTTTGTTACAGCGGCGTCGTCTTCACTGCTCGGAGATGACAGAGGCAAAACTAAAGCAAACACACAGTTATTTTTTTCTAACACTGGTTGTGGGTGCTGTGCTGGGTTGTGATTGGTCATAAACATGGAGGGTCACTCACCCTTCAGCTGACTCTTCAGCTGAACTTTCTTCCTGCTGTAGGACTGACTGTCCTGTCTATCAGCAGGGGGAGAAACCCGGACTGCTCCAGCAGAGTCTGGAACACTGGGGGAGCTCTTTGCTCTCTGGAAGACACAGGCAGGTGAACAGGCAGACAGGTGAGCTGACAGACAGGGAAGCAGACAGACAGGTACCATGAAAACTCTCTCTGCAGCCTCCTCCAGCAGTCTCTCATATTCACAGTTGAATCGCAGCTCCACTGTGTGACCTCTAATGCCCTGGTGCATCACAGGATTCTTCAGGTGGATACTAAGGATCATTTGTGCCCCAGTGCATCCTGGGAACACACACAGTGGTCATCATTGTCTGATCCAGGTGAGTCACACCTAACTAGCTGATGATAAAGGTGAAGAAGGGAACTGACCATCATGTTCAACCTGGAGACTGAACTGATCCACATCCTCCCTGAGCAGGTGGAGGGAACCCCACAGGAAGCCCTGTAATACACACACAGACACAGTGGGGAAAAAAAGAGACACAAAGAGAACCACACATGCACTTCTTCAGATGCTGTCGAGTGTGGTCCAGTGTAATGCACCATGGTACCTGCAGGTCGTCGATGAAGAAGCTCACACATCCTGATCCAACATTGAAATCGATCCAGAACTCATCCAGTTTGTCATCTTTTGGTCGAAACACCTGGAAGAAAGACAGAACGTGAACGTGTGATGACTTTTTTTATTTAAATGAGTGAAGTTTTTTTTTTTTTTTTACCTCAGTGGAGTCCAGGAATGCTTTGAGGCAGGGGATGGTGTATACCCTGACAAACAAAGCACAGGTGTCAGTCATCAGCTCTGTTTATCAGAGCTGATAAAATAATGTAATTAAGATAAAATGACCTCCTCTGGTTGCCGTGGTAACAATTGACAAAGTTCAGGAAACGTCTGCAGTCCTGGAGAATAAGACAGGTAAGACAGACAGGTGTTCAAACAGACAGGTGTTCAGACAGACATGAGACACTCACCACCTCAAAGTCTGCATCTCTGATGTCACAGAAGGCGTCACTGATATCACAGCTGGAGAACCACTGATTGGCTCTCTGTTGTCGATCCCTTCTGGGTGTCAAGCGGCACAGAGCCTCACAAAGGCTGACCTGGAGCTCATAGTCTAACAACAACAACAACAACAACAACAACAGTCAGAACTACAAATATGGACACCTGGTTCTAGTCCTGCCCTCCAAATGTCCGACTGACATCTGAGGAATTGTCTTCAGACAATCATCTGATTGAACCTTCGGCTTGTTGAGGTGACAGCACTCACCTCCAACTATTAGGACTGCTCCTGCGACCTGTGACCTGTCAGACAGACAGACATTTTCACACAGTGTGGAAAAAGATAAGACAAGATACAAGAATTTAACAATCGGGCTTCTCATTCGAACAGTCTGGGTTTTGGATTTACAGAATCTGGTTCTGGCTCCAGTCTTTCTGGATCAGTCTCCGCTGCTCTCGTCTCAGGGACTCCAGAATACTGTTAAAGGTTCTGATGGCCTGGGAGCAGAGGACTGACCGTCAGAAACCAGGATAGACCATTAAGAAACAGTGGATGAATTGGGTGTCTTGTTGCCATGGTTACCTCCAGTCTCAGCGGAAAGTGGATTTCTACTTCGAGACAAAACTGAGCCAAGTGAAGAAGAAGCACAGACAGCTGGTTGACTTAAAGACAGACAGGTGAGTTTAGAAACCAACACAGTGAAACTAAATCAATTGTGATTTGAAATTATTGTAACAAAATGTAGAACAAACCTGGTAGAGATGTCTGACCCAGCAGCTGAAAGAAAGGTAGACAGACAGATTAAAACAGTGGAAGACAAAGCGACAGGCAAAGAGAGAGAACGAAAGACAGGCAAAGGGTGAAACAAAGACAGGTAGAGAAAAAGGGTTAGGGTTAGGGCAAAAGAAAGACAGCGAGAGAGACGAAGACAGACTGGACCTCTGGTCCTGGCCCAGAACAGTGATAAAGACTCATCATGTTGGGCAGTAATGCTGATCAGGACTCACTACAAAGTAACATTACTGTAATCTAATTACTTTTTAGTAACTTAGCATGTTACAATTTTCAAACAGAAATTAGATCAGAAGTTGGAGTCCAAGTACGATACTGCCAACAGCAGGTTATTTATATGGACTGCAGACTGTAAGAAGATTTTTTTAATGCCAAGGTCTCAGGGAGATTATGTCATTCACAGGCGTGAATTAAAGTCAACATTGGTGCCACAGCTAAAAAACATGGAGGGAGAAGACTTATTCACTTTCAACTGTTGGAGGGTGAGTCACTATTGAGGTTTGTCTCAAACATCTCAAAGAGCAGCACAGCAATGTAACACAAAAAATAAAAAAAAAATTAAAAAATGGGAAAAATACAGAGAGCAATGCTGCGGGTTCTGCTTATACTAGTAAAGATTGGCATTGTTTATTTTCTTAGAGTATTAAAGCAAACAGTTTTAATAGTTTGTGTTAAAAAGTTCGTAGAGAATATCTTTATTTTGCTGTCAGATGGAATACGTATTTCCCAATAAAATGTCTGTCACCAATAAACAGGTTGGCCCTATTTTGCAGCAGTGGGGAGGAGGTAACTAGGAGAGTGACTTTTTATGTCAAAAATTATTTCTAAAATTAAGTTATAATAATACAGTAATTTGATTACTTTTTAGAGTAATCCATAATGTGACTACATTTCCACAGTAACTTGCACAACATTAGTCATCATTGGCTAAAAGAGACTTCCCAGCATTCTCCTAACCAGGAAGTAGTCATAGAACTCCTCCGTTAGGCTGAACAAAGGGGCAGAGCTTTTATGGGGGTCAGAGGTCAGCAGGTCACGCACAGCTTCGAACCAAAACACCACCTACACAAACAACAAACAAACAACACATCGTCATTAAATGACAACATAAATAAGAAAATAAAGACAAAGCCGTTTGCTGTTTTTTAGTCAACCTTGGCCGTCAGTCCAAGTTCCAGCAGAGTCTGCAGCTCGTCTCTGTTCTCCAACATCTGCAAACACTTCAATACAACCTGGACTCTGCTGAACACAGACCCACATAGGTTCTGCACACAACACAAAACACACATCACACAACATGGATAAACACTCTCAGCATGATGACGTCCTGGTACCGATTACCTTGGTAACGACTTGATCCAGTTTGGTTAGAGTGGAAATCGTCAGTCCTTCATCCTTCAAAACAGAGGCCAGATCACAGGAGTCTCCACGCTCAAGACAGTCCTCCATCAGGACCTGAAACTGAGGGGTTGACATCCACTGAACCACAGTAACCACTGGGCCACGGGTCCAATGGATGCTTATGGTGAAGACTTGTATCATCTCAGATATTGATGATTAGGACACACCCACTTCCAGAAACTAATATCACTCCTCAGCTTTTTGGTTGCATGTGAACTTATTTCAGGTCTTCCACTGTTTAGTCACATTTCATGTTGTGAAAGCTAAAACTAAAAACGTCATTCTTCTAATGTTTCAATTTTTGTCAGTAAACAAAAATCAGCTGCTGGACGTGACTTGAACCTGATGTGGACCTGGACCCTTTTGTTGGGATCAGTTCCTGCAGGCGGACAGCAGGGGGCGCAGCAGCCCGCCCGGTGTTAAAGAAAGGGTGAAAAGAATAACAGAGACACCTTCAGAGTTAACCTGCTCACACCTGAACTCCCAGTAACGTCATCGTTTCTTCCTATTGCGTTATTTCCGGTTCAGAAACGCAGCCAACAGTTTGCCCTCAGGGGCCCGGATCAACGAGGAAAAACACACAAACAACACAACACAACAAAAAGAGCCCTTTTACCATCGTGTCTCCCTCCTCTGCTGTCAGTGTGTCGGCCACGCGCACAGCTGCCGCTAATTAACTCATTAGCGCGTCGAGGCCGCGCGGCAACAGCGGAGAGAGAAAATAGTACCCACACAGGCGGAAGGATCTCCGTGCGATTTACCCTCAAAAAAACCTGAACTCTGTATATGAGTCTGTGTGTGTGTGTGTGTGTGTGTGTGTGTCTCAGTTTTCTTGTCCTCTAATTGATGACAAATGAGTTTGTTTGTTTTGGGAGAAATACTGAAATGTTTATGCAACACACAGACGCACGAACAGGTAAGAATACACACAGTAATACAACAACATGAACAAAACTGATATATTAACACAACAGGAACACAAGTATTTGATTATATTAACAACATTAACAAGAAAAATATAATATTAAAACAACGTTTTTATAATATATACACAACAAATGTGTGATATTAATACAACATGAACACAAATAATGTATTATAGTAACACGACATGAAGACAGGTAATAAACAGTATTAACACAACACAAACACAATAAATGCATAACATTAACACAACATGAAGGAGAAAAGTCTACTATGAACACACGATATTTAACATCATTCAGACAAGCATGACAAGCATCAGAAATGATGCTTGTCACCCCCCAACTCCTCCTCTCTCCTCTCGGAGGCGCGTGACTGTCTCACCTGTCCCGGTCATTTCTGCCTGAGTTTCAGCGTAGCTGCACGCGCCGTCAGGACAGGAGAAGTCGCGCGGGATTTTAACGTTTTCTTAAAACTCTGAGAAACTGTTTCAGATTAAAACTTTTTTTTTTTTATATTAGACTCTTGTTTCGTGGCCTTTGGGTTCGTATCTGGACCGGGTTCTAATACGAAACGGTTCAGGATCGCAATTGAATCTGGAGGTTTAACAGGTTTCTGAAGGGTCCAGGTCAGAACCAGCAGCAGAGGGACCAGGACTTGGACCAGGAGGATGTCCCGAGCAGAGGAACGGGAAGAGGCGGACTGTGTGTGTTCAGTCGGGATGAAGCTGACTTGGGACATCAACGACCCCAAACTGCCGCAGGTAACTGATCAATAACTGATCCATACCGGACTTCAACTGAACTGAAATCATCTTGAGCCGACCGAGTGCGGACCGCGATCAGCTTGATCAAGTTTATAGATTTATTAAACATAAATTTTCTTCAGGATTCAATCCTTCACATTAAACACTGATCAGTAAATCAAGTTACGTATCTTTCAAGCCGATGAAAATTTCAGGATTTAAGAAATTTCCACTTGACACAATCAAATCAAATTGATTGAAGATGATCTTTAAATCAGAAGAAAATCTAACAGAGTTTGCTTAGAAGCTCGTTTACACACACACACACATATATATATAACAAATCTGTTTCGGAATCAAAAGAGCAAATGAAATGGACAAAAAAAAATCAAGGTAATTTCCAGGTCGGCAGAATTATTTAAACAGGATTTGATGCCAAAATAAAACGTTTTTATATAAAACGAAGGGGCAGTAAATCAGCCAATAATCACGAACCGCCTGTTGATCACACACATCCGAACATCTGTGACATTTCTACGATGACGGAGTATATAAATGTATAATTATTTTATGGCACAGAAATAAATTCGGTTCAAGACATTTCCCGCCGAAGGAAACTAACTGCGTGATGATGAAGAATGTGGATCAGGATTCAAATAAATAGATAACCAGTCAAATATGTTTATTACTTGATTCAACTGAACGAAATTTCTGTTCCAGCAGTAATGTTCATCTGTCAACAACAAATTAATGCTCAAGTTCGATTTTTTATCGATATGTTTGTGTGGATAAAACTTCATCTCTGAAACAATTTGATGTTTCAGATACTGAATCTGCAGTAGTACGCCTTTTTTATTGCATGCAAAAACTGGGGCCTTTTACTGTTTTAATCAGAGGAACAATTTATTTATTTTCTGTGTACTTTAATCAATTAAACATCATTGCTTTTTAAAGAGCAATCAATAATTTAACCAAACACAGTAGATCACAGTAGATCTGTTTTATTCGAATGTATTTAGTCATTTGCGTTATTTACTCTAAAACACTTCCTGAATATTACAATGCAGCTCTTAATTTATATTTCTGGAATTAATGATATATCTAGATCGTTAATGACAATGATAATAATACATTCATTATGTGGCTGAGTTGTTTTCGAAGTGTCCGGCTCAGGTCAATTTCCATTCGGCCTGTCTTCCTGTTTGAAATAAGAAATAAAATGCCCCAAAAATATTTAACAAAAATTGTGCACCCTATCTATAAATTACACTACAGAAAAAAACAACAAAAGAAAAACAAAAGAAAAAAAAATAGCAACTAGAAAAACAAATACGTCATTCATTTAGAACTAAATGGAAATAAAGAAAGCTGATGTGAAAAGAAACAATAATTCATATTTTGGTGGTTTTATTTATATTTTTTTAGTAATCCGCACTTAACGAGTAAGTTTCATCACAAATTTTTTTAATAATGAACTGCAATAAGTTTCTGTTCAAATTGCATTCAAATGAATGAAAAACCATCACATGTTCAACACTTTCGTTAGACTGAAGGTTTGTCAGGTTATTTGAAGGTTGGGTGAAGGTTGTATTTGTGTTTTATGTTGTGGGACTTTGCTGATTCAGCTTTTTGACTATGTTGTTGCTCAAACAGTAAAAACTGGTTTTCATATTTTTGTTTTCAGTTAAACCAAAACATAAAGTAAAGAGTTTCTGCCGTCACAGCTGATCCGGATCAGCTGTCACACTCATTAATAACTTATTTTTAACATTTGATTATTCATGTAGAAAAACAACATATCCAGAATTTACAGGAAATGTCATTATTATATAATTGAGCTCTTAAATACTAAAAATATCTAGTGTTTGTTTAAAGGCCTTGCTCCACATTTATTTCGACCAAATCTATTTCTATTTTTTTAAATAACCAAAAACTGTACAAAAATTTCACTTCACTAATCACTCATTAATAAATTTCATCCTGTGAACTCTTTACTTCAATGTTTCTACAGTCTAAAAAAATATTTGAAACTGCAACTAATTTAACCTGAAACTTCTGACTGTCAAATATATTTAAATAAAATTAATGCAGTCATAAACAAAGAAACCGCAAAATAACAGTTCTGCATTCAGAATCCTCCCCCAATTTTTGGGGGGTATTTTCAATAAAGACAGTCTATCCAAGTGTATCTGTCTGCTTGTTTTAAAGTTTTTAATGGCAACATAAAACATATGTCTTTATAATATCTATTTCTATATAGCAACAATAAAGTCTATAATCCTAGTCTAACCCCTCACCTTAACAGTAATAGCTGAGTAATAGGATGTTTTTCTGACTCACAAAACAAACAGAAGTCTGTCAGATGAACATGTCGTCTCCAGGTGGATGCTCCTCCTTCTCCTTGAAATACTGTTCATATACAATCATTTAATTATGAACATGTAGTATAAACATACGTACATGTATGATGTGACATTGACAGAAACTTAGAGAATCATTTAATATTATTATCAAATGTGATTGATGAACATAAATCCTCCCGTGGGTCTTCTGATCAGTCCTCAAATAAAACAGTTCAGGTCATCTTCTGATCTTCATCTGTCTGTCTGAAGGACACGAAGCAGTTTGACGTGTTCCAGGAGTGGACAGACGGTTATGTTCGGTACATCTACAGTGGTGAGAAACAAGTTCTACCATTAAATCCGTTCAAGGAAAACTGTTCTGCTCAGACCACTTTTTATTTGGGCTCAGGCTAACAGCTAAAATCGCCAGCTAAGTTGTGGTCTTTGTTTTCAGCTGAAGATAAGAATGCTCAGCGGCACCTGTCTGGCTGGGCAATGAGAAACACCAACAACCACAATTGTCAGATCCTAAAGAAGTCGTGTCTTGGGGTAGTGGTCTGTTCACGAGGCTGCACGCTGCCTGACGGATCCAGACTCCAGCTGCGCCCTGCCATTTGTGACAAAGCCCGGCAGAAACAGCAGAGTAAGAAAATCTCAAACAAAAACTTGCAGAAGCTGCAGCTGAGCTGATCCTCATCAGACTGGACTCTGTGTTTCAGAGAAACTGTGTCCGAGCTGTAACGCTGGTCTGGAGCTGTTGCCGTGCCGTGGTCACAGCGGTTACCCTGTCACCAACTTCTGGAGAGTTGATGGAAAGGCAATCTTCTTCCAGGTATCCCCCTTCCCCTGCTCATCACATGGGCTAACCTGCTAAACCTGTTCGAACCACATCTGGACCGAACATCTTGTAAAACCAGATGAAACACATTTAAATATGTTTCAGATTTTGCAGGAGTGAAATAGTCTGAACTAGATCCTGCTTGACTAAACAGGACTAAAAAGAAGGCCAGTTGGTCGATCCTCTGTGATTGATCTTGCTTGTGACTGTTATGATATTCATGGTTGATGTATTTGTGGTGCTCCTCCAGGCTAAAGGGGTCCATGACCATCCAAGACCAGAATCCAAGTCTGAGACTGAAGCTAGAAGAAGTTCAGTGAAGAGACGAGTCACCTCACCTCAATTCACGCCCAAAAGACGACTGATTGAAACTCAGGTCAGCTGTGCCAATAAACACCATCAGCAGTTTTTAATGTTGGTGTTGTTTGTTTGTTGTTTATTTTTTGCTCCTCACTGCTCTAGACTTTGGGACCTGCTCTCCTTTCCTGCGTTGAACCAGCGGATAGGATTTCCTTCATTGAACCAAACTTCCCACAGCATTATCAAGCATTCCAGAGCCCAGAGTCTTACTACAACTCCCACAGTGCACTGGGAGAGACCCCACCCACAATTCAGAAACCAGCCAACCCCAGGCTCTACATGGGCAGACCTGGCTATGAGTTCCAAGGATACCTGACCTCACCTTCATATCCTGTAACCTCTGACCTCTGTGACCCCAGGTCAGCTTTACATACAATCCAGACCAGATCCTGGTAAACACCACCCTGAACAGGACCAGGTTAAAGCCAAGTCCCGGTCTAAAACAGATTCTGAGTACACTGCAAACTACATACTAACAGTCAAAACAGATCTGAACCAGATTATTGTTTTGGTGCAGGGTAGCTCCAGTCTTGGGTTCCTCCTCCTCCTCGTCTTCATCGTCAGCTCCTCTGTCCTCGTCGTCCTCTTTTGACCCTCAAACCAAACCTCCTCCTGGCTGGAAAGAACTGCTGAAGGGCTCCACTCCCTACAGCGACAACCACCATTATTACAGTGCGGAGTATCCCTGCCGTTACCCTGGCAACACTCCGGGGTCACCAGCCGCACTGCAAACCATCATTACCACAACAACCAAGGTGAGCTGAGTTTGTCAAGTCCAAAGACAGAAACTTGATTTCCAAACTAGCTTCTGTCAGGCAGTGAGATGGTCCGGTCACAGGTGCCTCATGTATTTTATTGTCTTCAGAAATGACCTTACACCTGGGGTCTGTTCTCCCTTCTCATTGGCTGGCAGACATCAGGTGTCCAGGTCAGGTGTAAAACAAAAACAGAGAGTCAGGCATTAACCTTCTTGACACACTAACACAAGCCCTGGTCCTCCTCAGGTCTCCTATCAACCCTGTCCCAAGCCTCCTGCGGCACTTCCTCCCTATCAGTCCTGTCCCAAACCTCCAGCCGGCCTCCCGTCTTACCCGCCATGTGCTCCACCCAAAGCCCCAGGACTTCCTGGCTGCTCCACCCTGCTGGACGACCCTTCCTCGTCCTCATATTCCACCGAGGTGAAAGTGACTGAGGAGTCAGGTGGAGTAATCAAGTCGCTGTCATTTCAGCCTGAAGCTCTGCAGACCAAAACAGAACGGGCCGACAGTTACGACTACCGTTATGCCTACCCCAACACATACCGGTACGACGACTACTGACTGAGCGCTGCCTCCCCCACCGGCATTGGCACAGCTGTCACTGCTACTACTGCAGATTCTGTATCTGTATAAATAACCCATGAATCAGGTGAACTTCAGATGCGGATCATCAACAGACAACAGAACTTTTCATCCATGAAAAAGATTAAACACACTTCAACTCCTGTTTTCCCATAGAATAAGGTTCCTGTAGATGAATGCTCCTGTACTTTGATGTTCGTTGAAAAGATTTTTAAAATTTAGGAACTAAATTTTAGCTAAATCTTCCAACTCACCTACTTTCAGGACACTCAGAGGTGGTTAAGTGAGGTTACCACTTGAACCAAGCAGCTCTGTTTGTTGAGGAAGACCATGTGATGTGGTTGAAAGCTTCAACAAAACATGAAAAATGTTTGAGAGTTTGCAAAAAGGACTGAATTAATAAATGTCAGAATCATTGTGCATGTTCCTGTTGTTATTTATTGAACCAGTTAGAACTGTACAGAACCTGAAGTGGACTGAGGTGGACTGGATTGTCTCTGCTTCTGAATTAATAGCTAGATGAGACAAACTGTTGAAGAATAAAAGTCTTTAAAGTCTGTTTGGAGCAAATTGATTTATTGTCTTGAACTGTCAGTCCAGGAGGAGTCTCCTTCTCCATCAGCCGCTCTCTGATGGTTCTTCCTGTTTCCTCCTGGAACAGAATTAGCTGATCTGGATCAGTCTGACTTCTTTTGTGTGTTTATCGGTCCATTTTCATCCTCCATCTTTGATAGTGACGTCTAGAGTCATGACCTTACATCAGACGCTCCTATTGGTTCCGGTAGGTAATGTCACAGCCAATCAGAATGTCTCTGGATCAGTCCTGTATGTTTATGAGTTAATTGTATTGGCAGAACAAAGACAGTCATATATTTAGAGCTGATTTTTCATTACTGCTCCAAAGAATGAGCAGAACTCCTAATCAGATAAAGATAGAAACTTCAGATCAGCTGTAGAACGACCCATACACATGAGAGGAACTTTTCTTTGGTTATTCTGCTTTACACAGTTTTTATCTGGAAAATAGGGAAACATTTAATATCTGCAGACATGCACATCCTCAGTGATGAGCCGCCTTTCAGAGGACCAAGGTTGTTGTGTTGACCTGGTTATAGAAACATTCTGGCTTTTCACACTCTGGATAGAACAGGAGTTCAGGTCCACAAGGAGCCTGGCAGACCAGGTACCACATCAGGATGTCGTCTCTTCCAGGATCTGGAGCCTCAGATTGGACCATGAGGATCAGGATCAGTTTCAGTATGCTCAGTAATAAATGTTGTTTTGACAAGAACACGTCAGGACAGGAGTCTCTGCTGAACTCAGACTGACCCCCCCCCCCCGCCCCTTTCACCAACGTTCATTAAACCCACTCTTTCTCCTCCTCCTTGTCTCACTCATTACTTTCAATTCAGACCTAACCGCACAGACCTGATTCTGATCAACATTTCAGCAGCACAAACCCAGGGCCAGGTATGATGAGTTGTGACTCTGACACTGAGGCACTGTCCTCTGATTAGCTAAGACCTAGAGCTGCTGCAGGTCTCAGCCCATGGATGCCTCACCTGTGTCTCACCTGAGAACCAGGTGAGTGCAGATAATCCATGTAATTCTATCCTTCACCTCATCCTGTCATCTTATCGTCTCATCACTTCTTCTTCTTCTTCTCTGCTTTTCACACACAAATCACTTCATCCTCCAGCTTCTTCTTCTTCTCCTCATCCCACTGCTGACATGAGATACCTGTCCAAACAGCCACACATCTGCCCCTCATCTTCCCCCATCTGCACCCCCCCTCCTCCTTGATGTGGCTTCACACTAATGGATGTTTTCAATTTGATGCTACATGGCTGTGATTTACAACAGAGACAGACGCACTGAGGGACAGACAGAAAGAGAGACTGAGACACCGACAGAAACGGATGAGAGAGGGACAGACTTGGAGACAGACCTGAACCTATTGATCTGGTCCAGTGTGACATCATGATGATGTCATCACCTCTGATGTCTCTCCACAATTAAGATCCAGACAAACATAGGCTGCAAACCTGATTTTATATTTGAAATAGTGACCACAGGATGACATCACTGAGGCAGAAGCTGATCACTGTGATGTCACAGTTTGACCCTATGGCTTAGGTGAGATGATAACCCTTCAGACAAACTCACACAGTTTGCCTTTTGACCTGTGACAGTGACTTCTAGATTTTAAACCTGTTGTTGGTCAGTGCATCAAACTCACAGGTCCAAGTTCAGCTGGAGGTGATGCATGTATTAACTCTGAATTCTCTGCTGTGATTGAACCTTTGGTCCACTGACACAAAGAGGGAGGATGGGTGGGGGCCCCCTATAAACAAAGCTGCTGTAGAAAGAAATGAAAATCATATCAGCTTCAAAGCCAAAAAAGCAAAACTTTAGAAACAAAGATGAAGGAAATGATAAAACTATCGAGCTGCACAGTGTCAGCTCAGGGTTTACCACAGTGTGTCTGTGCTGTTGTGTGCATCCACTGAATTAGTGTGTTACCTGCACTGAGTTCATACCTGGTGTCTCTGGTTCCGTGAGAAGTCTTATCAGAGCAGGGCGACTCATAGAAATGTACTGTCTTCTTAAAGAGGCATGACAGTGCCGGTCTGATCTCTATCTGCTCGGCTCACAGCATCGATAGCATCTCTCAGCCGGATGATGTTTGCTGGAAAAGTTCAGCAGCTCCTCGGAAAATCAGGATATTTTTATGACTCTGATGTTGATAAGAAGTTTAGACTCAGGAGAATCTCTGAAGAGTCTCTTTAAAGTTTTGCTCTTCCTGTTCACACAGGACTGTCCAGACTGTACGGCCTGTGTATGGAAGGTGGACTCTGGCTGACGGTGGTGCGTTTGGGGTCAGATGAGTGAAGTTCATGCCCTGCTGTTTATTAATTAAACTTTTTACTGTAAAGAGAAAAAAACACTACAAATTTCCATTAATACCTTTTAAGAACGGTTTTATTTCCCCATACAATTCAATACAATCTAACTTTTGTTTAGAACCTTTGGAGTGTTTTCCTGACAGTCACTGGATCGAATGCAGGTTTAAAACTAATATTGTCCAATGAGATGAGTTTCTGAGGTGTCCCAGCCCAGTTGCATTCTGGGAGACATCACCTGCCCTGTGGTTGTTTATTTGGATCCAAACCAGTCATACCTGTTGCCTTTTAATCTGCTTCTCTACTATCTGGTCTCTCCATCCATCTGTCACCAGCATCTCCCTTCTTTATCTCACTATCCTCTTCATCATCTCTTCATCATCGTCAGTTCTTGCAGAAACATCACGTAGGCATGAAGACCGTCATGGCTGCTGCTAGCAGCAACATGCTGGTAGCTTTGATGTTGCTTCAAAACAAACCTTTGCTGTGGAACAGATGCTAACATAAACTAGACAGAAACCAGAGGCCACAGCAACACAGGTGACGTGACACAAGGCCAGCAGCTACAGCAGCTACAGAAACTGTAGAAACTACAGCAGCTATAGCAGCTACAGAAACTACAGGAACTACAGCAGCTACAGAAACTACAGAAACTACAGCAGCTATGGCAGCTACAGCAGTTGCAGAAACTACAGAAACTACAGAAACTGCAGAAATTACAGGAACTACAGCAGCTACAGAAACTACAGAAACTACAGAAACTGCTGAAATTACAGGAACTACAGCAGCTACAGAAACTAGAGAAACTACAGCAGCTATGGCAGCTACAGCAGCTGCAGAAACTACAGAAACTACAGAAACTACAGCAGCTACGGCAGCTATAGCAGCTACAGAAACTACAGGAACTACAGCAGCTACAACAGGCACAGATGCAAAAGCAACTCCAGTTACTGCAGAATGAAAGGGATAGCAGCAACACTAAAGAACGGGGGACAGGCCCAGGAGAGAACCAGGACAGGTTCCTTGGACTTAGTCCAGGTGACATCAAGTCTGCAATCACTCACAAAATACGTTTAACGTTTAAATTAAGAACATGAGAACGGGGTCTAATATTAGGTATAGATCAGTACAGTGTGAGCTGAGGATCAGGACCAGGACCAGGACCAGCACCAGGACCAATGTGAGGTCTGTTCCCTTAGTGCCTGGCGCTGCAGCTGTTTCTTCTTTTACTGTTTTGACAGAACAGGAAGTGTTTCTGGTCGAGTGAAGAAGAATGAAGTCGGTTTACATTGAGGTTTATCTTTGAAGAGACAAGAACCAGACTGACAGAACGAGTCTGGACCTGAGAGCACGAGACACCAACTACATATGGAGCGAGACAACAGTGATCATCCCATAGAGGTCATTCAAAGTAAAAAAAAACAAAAAACAAAAACCCTACAAACTTCTTCATTAAGCTAAAAATATTAAAATATTTTCAGGCCACAGAAACTTAGATCTGGTCTCACTGGACTTATCTTTTCAGACTGGATCTAACCTTCTTCAGGTCCCTGATTGGTCTGGTTTTGGTCAGGTAATTTTCCTCAGCCCCCATTAGGTCAGGCCTACCTGATTATTTTCAGGTCCATTTCAGACTATACTGGTTCAGGTCTGAAAATCTTTGGTCTTTTTGGTCTCTGTCAACCCGGTTCAGCCTCTCTTGGGCTGTTTTCATCCATTTAGAATATTCAGTCTTGATCCACATCCAAAAGAGACCAGAAGACTGTCAAGCTCAAGAAAAATGGATCCTTACCCAGATCTGATCTGACAGTTTGAAGACCTAAGTCTAAAGATGTTAAAGGTCCACAGGTTCAAATTAATACAGTGAAAGTATCTATGTTCACAGTCTGGATTCCAAAACTGAGCCTTAAAACGGGCCGTCATTACTTTTGGGACTTTATGATATCACATCAAAGTATCCTCTGCTACACCCCAAGCCCAGTCCACCTTAACCCATCATCCAGCTTTACAAGGCTTGGTTTCGCTGGGTCACCTCCTCTCTTCTGATTGGTCGAGATAGGTTTTGGTTCTTAAAACTACAAATATGTCTTCTTATATATTTATTTTACGAATATAAAAAGTAAAAGAGCAAAAATGTACTTTTAATCTGCAGCATAAGAAGAAACAAGTTTCATTTTTTTCAGTAACAAATAGATGAAGAGCCACTAAGAAGAGAGGCAGCAACCATTTGAAGACTAAACTGAGGAAACACACACACACAGAAAAACAGTTGTGTAGCTCACATCAGCAGAGAATATAAACTGTAAATCTTCTCATCTAACCTGAGCTCTGACTCACCTGTTCATCAAGTGAGCAAATGGTGAGTCCAGATGTCCTGCACCAATCACTGATGACCTGTCTGTCTGCTCAGTTGTCCGTCTGTCTTCGGGTGTGTCCCCTGAAGAGAGTGTGGAGCTGTCACATGATCACATGATGGCTGCTGTGTCTTTGTCCTCTTCACTGATCCGCAGCAGGAATCTCAGTTACGTTAGCTGCGCTAACCGTTGCATGTTACTAGCTTACTGCAAAACTCCATGATCACATCACTATGAGTCACATGATTCCTAGCGAAGAGACTTCCTGTCTTATCATCAGCTGACATGAAGCAGTTTCTGAGTTAGTACTGATTATGTAATCAGGTGGACGTTTGAAGATTTGATCAAATGACTGTTTGTAAACAATGAGGCAAATGGATGAGGGCAAGTAGCAGCATGGGGACAACCCTGTCAGTGCCGGAGAAGACGAACACACTACAGTTGAACCTCAGAAGAGAAAAGAACAATATGGAGGACCAGAGGCCCAGCAAAGTCTGGATCTGGACTAGCTGGGTAGAAAGGTAGATCAGACAGGTGAGATCATAAACCAGAGAAGGAGGGAAAGGAACTGTCTGTGTGTGTGTGTGTGTGTGTGTATTTGTGTGTGTTCGTCCAGGGAGCAGTTAGCTCAGGGCTAGCATTTAGTGTGTTGTTCTGTGTTTGGGAAGGTTTTGTCTAGTTTTGGTTGGAGTTAGGTTTTTTTTATTTGCACTAAAATTATTATTTAAAGATTCCTTATGTATATATTGATTGATGTATAAAGTCTCATGTCATAAGTCTCTCTCTGTCTGTTGTGTTGTTGGAGCTAATGAGCCAATGAAAATGCAAAACAAGCCAAAAGTGTTTGATCCAAACAGGTAAAGTCTCTCTCTCTCCAGCACACATGCACACACAGGTAACCTGAGAGCTTCTCACACACCTGGACACTCACCTGTTAGTGTAAACAAACACTTTCTCTGCAGAGTGAAGCAGTAACATACTTAGGGGGTGGAGCCATAAAGAATGAATTCTAGCTGAACTGCCTCTTCACCATTCTGCATGTCTGGTACGTACCACAACACTACTGACATTGCACTGATCAGGCTCTCAGTCTGGCTTCTTTATATAAATCTCTGTTGGCTGTAATGTAGCCAACCCCCCCGACCCATCCCCACCTGGCAACTGGTATCCCAAGCAAGAGTCAAAGAATACAACTCAATAACATTTAGATCAGATCGTCTGAATTCTCCATTTAGTGTGCTCTTACTCTTCAACTTTAAAATGTATTTCTGAGCTCGGACTTAGAGGATCTCTGCTGGAAGGAGTTGACATGAGAGAGGGAGCTAATGAAGAGGATGAGGTGGGGAGCAGGTGGAATAAACCTCTGAGTGGGGGAAGATAAAAGCAGAGCAGAGATGAGCTTAAGTACACGATCATGAGCCCAAGGCCAGGATCGGGACTAGTATCAGAACTGTGAAGAGGAGCTGATTTGTCTTGGTGGTGGAGGTTTGTACCTGAGGAATCTTGTCTTATGATAGTAAACAGGACACAATTAAATATGATTCATGTGTATTAGTTTACATGAACATGACTGTTTCACCCACGGAAGCATTTACAGTGAGTCTTCTAATGGGGGTGGGAGCCTCCAACCCCCAGTTTCCCCCTGGCCCCTCAGGCTGAGATGAAAGGAGCAGAGTGATGGAGGTGAAGAGTCATGGTCACCAGCTGCTTTCTCTGGTTTGACACCACTCAGCCACTCGACCACCTTCATCCTCCTTCTCCTCTGCAGACATCTCTTTGTCTCCTCACTGCTGTTCATGTGGTTGTGTTGTTTTAATGAAACACATATGCTGAACTACACACATACACCCCCACATGTCTGTAGTTCCTTCACCCAGCAACTGCGCAGCGACATTAAAAAGTGTCTACACACTTATGTCCACACTGTCCACAAAGAACATGTTAATAGTGAGCTATAATTAATTTTCATTATAATGATGGATATTATGAGATAAAGGAACCAGAATGTGTACCTGATCAGATGAGGGCCTGAGATCTGGACTGGATCAGTTGGGGATATGCCCGTTCCCCTTGTGGTTGTTGATATAGCAGCTCCACCTGCTGGTTGAACCACCACACATCAGAAAATCAGAGGAACCCCTAAATCTAACCCTCCAGACCGTGAGTACTGAACTCCATAGCTGCTTGTTTTTTATCTGGTTTATCACATTTATCATGTTGTTCAAAGAGTCACAATAAGTCACTGACTGGATCTGAAGCCCCACCCTGAACTATCTGAACCCAGAGTGAGCATGTCAGGTCCACGACTGCTGTTCTGTCTGAACCATAAATCATCCTCTGAGACTGAACACTGAACCAAGATCTGCAGTCCCAGTTCAGTTTCATAGACATCATCTAGTGTGGACTACAGATCCCATAGCATCACCACTGAATAAATCCAGAACAGTTGGATGCCCCACCCCCCTCTGACCCAACAAGAGTGTGTGTGTGCGCGTTAGAGTGAGGTGGAGGGTGTTAATCTGTGTGGGCGTGGTCTGAGATGTCAGAGTAAAAACCAATAATCCATCCAAATAACAGACTGGACGAAAGAGACAGAGAGCGACACACAGAGAGAAGAAAACTAAAAGCTTATAAAGCAGTTTATCCTTCATCATCATCCTCATCGTCTTCACATCATCATCATCACCTCCATCTATATCTTCAGCACCAGGCTCAGGCATACCTGTTCAGGTAAATCACTTGTTTACAATGTGAACTCTGTGTGTTGGACTGATGTTAATGTTATCTAATATGTGCATCATCATCATCATCATATCCCAGTGCCCACATTTTCCTCAGCAACTCTTCATCAGACCAATCAAACATCAGCAGGATCTTACTGGTTTCACAGGTCTGAGGAGGAAACCTCCAGGACTTCATCTCATCTGTTCCACCACATCTTTAATCTGCTGCAGGTCTGGACCTGGTTTTATTATGATCTAGAATGGCTCCACACTGACAGGCTCCTTCTGTGTCATGATGATGATAATGATGATGATGACGACACCATATGTAGTAACGTCACATTCATTACGCCAATTAAACCAATTCATTAACTACTTCAGCTATTAAATCATAAATACACTAAATAAAAATATGTTAACGTCTTCCTTTTCCCCTTCTTCCTTCTCTTCCTCCTGGATGTACACTGATGGTGAGTAACACACAGACTTGTGGAAAATATTATAACAAATTATAACAAAAAGATAGTTCGGGTATATAATGAAAATAACTTTCTTCCAGCATTTTTTCCAAACTTAACAAATCATATGCCGTCATATGAATTATCACTGATCTGACTGTGTTATATTTACATTACTGTCAATATCCGAATATGAATCTACAATCATTGACGTTATTATCACTCAAACTGCATTCGGGTGCCCTGATACCGTTTAATAGCTGATTTTTATTTAAATACATTTTTGACATTTGAATGGCGTCAAGAATGAGAATACAACACTAGATTGCGTCCTCTCTGACCAACCAAACATAGAGCACGGTGCAGCGATTCAGCGATCAATCATAAATACCAGGTTGACATAAAAAACTGAAACAAACACAATCGTTAAATACACGAGCCCCACATTGTGCGTCATGACGTCATCGCCTAACCACCGTGTGATCTACGGGATGATGACGTAGTACAATAAAAAAATAAAAACCCTCCGTTACCGGGAGGAAGAAGGCGACCGTCCTGCACGAGGACAGGTAAAGATGATGGTTTCATTTCCAGCGAAAGAGAGAGACAGTTATCGATCATTGATAGATCTGATTATCAGCTTTGTATTAATCACCAGAGAGAGAGATAGAGAGAGAGAGAGAGAGAGAGAGAGAGAGAGAGAGAGAGAGAGAACCATTTCTGCTTCATCATTCTGCAGCTCCTGTGTGTGTATGTGTGTGTGTTGCAGTGGGGTGTTTCCTGCTGCAGGACACAAAGAGTCAAACAAGCGGGACTTTCTGGTGCAGTGACTGTTGAGACGATGAAGATGATGAAGCCTGAAGAAATGATTGAGTGAATGAATGAATGAGTGAATGCCACAAACTAACTAAAGTGAAGTGTGTTCCATCTCAGAGAGAACCATCAGATGAACCAAACTGTTATTAAAATGAAATTACATTTAAAACTGAATTAATGTTAAATTCAATTAGAGGGTGAACAGATACATTAAACAGCACCAACAGTAGAATTAGGCTGGTGGAGAGATCTGCTCTTCATCTGGACTGAACCATGAACCATGGGGTGGGGGGGGGTTCATGGTTCAGTCCCAACCCCCCCCCTCGGCCACATCTGGTCTGCGCCTGTGACCCACATCTTGTACATCGGCGTCCAAACCAGATTACTTTAGATTGTCCTGCACTCTAATCTCTGTCTTTGGCACCACCCATCCTGTCGCCATGGCAACCTTACACCTGACAGCTGGAGGGGTCAGCAAATGGTAACTGTGGGTTACAGCAGAAATTTGAATTGTGTTGTTGGCCTGAATGTGATGGAATGCAGAGACCATGTTCAATCATGGAGCTTTAGCTTTCCTGTTTCTGGCTTTATTTTAATGTTCATTTCCTTCACAGCCAACTACCAAATTTGTACAATCCTGCTCTGATGACTCATCATACCATCGGTGTAATCACTTTCTTTCAGGACATTACCATGACAACAGAGCCAGGTGAGCCACAGGAGGGCCAGCCCAAAGAGGCAGAGTCTTTCCCTGAAGTTGCGGCCCACTCCACACCAAAACAGGTAAAAACTCAACAAAGAACAATCTGCTCACTAATACAAGCAGATTGTTACTCAGGAGCATGAATGGCATCATATCCTGTTCCTCAGTGCAGCGAGGGCGCTCCTGCCCAGAGCCAAGCTCAGACCTCACTGGTCGAGGACTCAACCAGTCACCTGTCATCAAGTAGTCGGATTGCTCGCTCTCCGGCCAGAAACCCGTTAAACTTCAAGACGATGCAGGCAAAGGTGACTCTGCTGGATGGCTCACTCTTCACCTGCACTGTAGAGGTAAGACAGTGGAGATGGGTGAGACAGGTGACATGGGGCAAGGAGAGACGTCATGAGGATGATGACGATGATGATCCTCTAGATGAACTCTATATGGAAGGAACCTTGAAGTAACTTTTTGGATTTGGTGTTTGGTTGGTTTGATGATGATATTGTGTCTCTTTAGAAAAGGGCTCGTGGCCTCCAGCTGTTTGAGAAGGTCTGTGAACACATCAACCTGTTGGAGAGAGACTACTTTGCTCTGTCCTTCAGAGATGCAGACAACAACAAGGTCTGTCTGCTCACTAATCTGTCTGTCTGTTCACCTGTGTATCTGCTCACCTGCCTGATCTTTGACCTTTGGACTTTGTAGAACTGGTTGGATCCAGCGAAGGAGATGAAGAAGCAGGTCAGAGGTCAGTGTGACTGAGGTAGTTGTGGTCAGAAGATTCGGGTTCAGATTCAGGTGTTAAATGATGCCCTGCCCGCTGTCTCTCAGGTGTCCCCTGGAACTTCTCTTTTAATGTGAAGTTCTACCCTCCTGACCCCGCCCAGCTGTCTGAGGACATCACCAGGTCGGATCACTCACCTGTCAATAACAGTTGTTTCATGTTGTGTCATGTTTCATCTCATGCACACTTTAGGAGAAGACGTCTTCCTTTCTGTCTGCAGGTATTTCCTTTGTTTGCAGCTGAGACAGGATATTGTTTCGGGTCGTCTCCCTTGTTCATTCGCAACTCACACTGTTCTCGGATCCTACACTGTCCAGTCAGAGCTTGGCGACTATGACCCTGGTACTGACAGTTACTCTTCTTTACCTTTCTGACACATCATCTGGTATAATGGTTACGGAAGGGTTGAGGGGGGTTGGCAGTCCTCTCTGTTTTGCTCTTCCTGTCTGTCTCTGACTCTTTGTCTGTCTTTCAGATGAGTGTGGTTCAGATTACATAAGTGAACTTTGTTTTGCTCCAAATCAAACCAAAGAAATGGAGGAGAAGATCATGGAGCTGCACAGAACTTACAGGTGCCATATAACAGAGATAAATATATTCGGCATTAAAGCCACAACCAGCAATGAATGGCCCTTGAATCCCCCCTCTTGGGCTCACCTTCTGCCAATCATTTTGGATCTTAAAATGTTTTATCAGTGGTGCAATGCACGCAACCCCCAGTTTATGTCATGTCATAGTTGACAATGTCAGCCATTTAATATCTTGTAGACAGAACATATTTGCGATATAAAGCTGACTTCCTTTGTCCAGTAGGTGGTGCTTTGAATTTGACTTGATTATTGTCTTCAGGTTTGGAACCTGATCATGTGTGGCAAATTTGGGGGCAACTGACAATGTATTCTGGAGTTATGAGGACTTCCTGCTTAATGGCAATACCTTAAAAAGTAAAATGGCCGACTTCCCGTTTGTTAGGTTATTGGATCCTTGAGGCTTTTTTTTTTAAGATGGTGATAAGTCATTTTATGACATACATTTCTATGACCTGTGAAATTAAAATTTTTTGCCACACATGACGCATCCACCAAGTTTTGTGAGTTTCTGTGCATATTTAGGCCATGAAAATGTGAATATGCCTAGATATGAAACATTGAAAATGTAGATAGTAGAATAATAATCTCACACTGTCGAGTGCTTGGGCGGTAATGATCAAACCCAAATACCAGCAGCAGTTATAATGAGAGCTTGTTGTTTTTAGAGGAATGACACCAGCAGAAGCAGAGATGCATTTCCTGGAAAATGTAAAGAAACTTTCCATGTATGGAGTGGACCTTCATCATGCAAAGGTAAAACACACGGTGCTGTGATCATCTTCTATCAACAACCATTATTATCACATTAGTACAGACAAAACCTTTTTCACACCATAAGTGTGAAACCGAAACTATCAAGTTGTTTTTGGACCTACAAGAATACATTTTGGGGTGTAATTTTATTTTGATGAGTGTTACGTACAGATCAGGTCTTTTGATGTGTTGGTTTTACAAGATGGCTCCACTGGGCAAATAAAATATATGGTTGAATGTATGATTTATTTAATGAATTAAGTCATTAATGCTGAACAACTGGAACATAGATGGGTGTTGGGGGCCGACTCTGCTCTGCGACAATTTGATCGATCACCAATACATGAACTGCTTCCTGCCCTTGATCAATTACATTGTGTGTTTGTCTGTATCTATGATTGTGTGTTTGATTTTTCCATTGTGGCTGGTTTTACTGATTTAGTCCCAGTAGCTGAGAGCAACATCTGTTCCCTGGTCTGTGGACCTGATCTGTAGACCTGGTCTGTACCCTGATTGTTGATGGTTCCAACAGAGGAATTTGGAGAAGGATTCTGTGACCTGAGGTGGTGATTTGTGTGTGTGTGTGTGTGTGTGTGTGTGTGTGTGTGTGTGTGTGTGCGTGCACGCAGGACTCGGAGGGCGTGGCTATCATGTTGGGCGTGTGCAGTAGCGGCTTGCTGGTCTACAGGGACAGACTGAGGATTAACAGATTCTCATGGCCGAAGATCCTTAAGATTTCCTACAAAAGGAACAATTTCTACATCAAGATCCGACCTGGAGAGGTGAGGCTGTCCCTGAGGGAGACTTTTCCTGAGGACTGACTGTGGCCATCTGAGGACTGTCACTGTGTGGACAGATGTTACACCAGCTATTCTTCGAAGGACAGGAAGTGACATCAACTGGAGTTGAGCAGAAACCTGAGAGTTTGGGAGTAACTGTGGATGTTTTTGTTCGTAACTGTCTGTGTCTCTGTCTCCAGTTTGACCAGTTCGAGTCCACCATTGGTTTCAAGCTGCTGAACCACAGAGCAGCCAAGAGACTGTGGAAAGTGTGTGTGGAGCATCACTCTTTCTTCAGGTCGGTGGTGTGTTAAAAGTTGTGGTGTGATGTGTTTAAGGTCACTTTTATGACCTGTCTCACCCCTTGCTGCCACTCTACCCCAATCTGCCTGTCTCTTAGGTTGGTGTCTCCAGAGGAACCTCCCAAGAAGTTTCTTTCCCTGGGCTCAAAATTTCGTTACAGTGGTCGGACTCAGATTCAGAGTCGTAGAGCGAGTGCTCAAATTTCCAGACCTGCACCACATTTCCCACGATGCATCAGCAAGAGGAACATACTGAGCCGCAGCCTGGATGGAGGTACAGATTCCAAATAATCCGTGACCCAGCGCCAAAGTTCCCATCCCTGTAGTCTGATTTCTGTTGTGAGTAGCTCTTGCCTAAGTCCCAGCAGTAGTAAGAGTTGTTCGTAGTAATGCTAGTAGTTAGTAGTAGTCATGGTGGTTGTTTGTAGGGGTTGTTAGTAGTAGTAGATGAAGGTGCAGTATTAGGACTGGTCATTGTTATACCTCTGGTAGGCATTCTAGTTGTAATCCATGTATTAGCACGCTGTAGTAACAGAAGTCTAGCTTCGTGATACAGCAGTTATAATTTGTACTTGTTGCTGAATTGTTCCTTTACTTGTTGCTGAGTTTTTGATTGGTCCTCAGGCTCACAGACAACGCCCACACCCTCTCTGATTGGCTCTCCAGCCATCACAGCTTCCCCCCAAGCCAATGGTGGTACCTATGCAGGTAGAGCTCTACCTATTACTGCAGGAGTATTACTACTGGCTCTAGTACTGCAGTAGTATTACTACAGTACTTCTCAGTGATTGGCCACAGCTCCAAATGCATCACTCCTTTTAATTTGCTGAAGAATTCTGTGTTCTGATTGGCTGTGTTTTTTTTTTTTTTTGTTTATTTGTTTGTTTGTTAGTTTTTTTTAAATATATACTGAAGCACACTTGGATTCAGCTTTGTTCTTTTCTGTCCAATCAGTCCACAGGGCTCTGTCTCATATAAGTCCTCAGGTTTACATCCAGTCAGACAAGGATCAAACTGACTTTACTCAAGTTTTCACTTCTTCCTGTCCAGTTTAGCAGTATCACATTTACCTGTAACAATATAAGCCACGCCCACCAAGTGAAACTCCACCTGCTCTGGGTGGAGTTTCAGTGAGTGATGGGGCATGGTTTCAGTTATTAGCTGGGTTGTGTGAAGGCTTGGCACTGCGATAGACTGGCGACCTGTACAGGGTGACCACGCCCTCACCCAATGTGGGCTGGGATTGGCTCCAGCAACCCCACAACCTGGAAACTGACAAGAGGTAGAGGATGAGTGAGTGTGTGTGAAGGCTTTTAGTCTGAATCATCTCAATATGTATCAGAAGTACCTGTGAAGTCTAACAGGATAAAGTAACAATGGTTCAGCCTCTTAACCTGTTGGAGTCCAGAGTTAAGTCCTGTGCTGAGTCCTGAGGACAGTTTAAATGTGGGTCAGTCTGATACATAATGCGTCATTAAAGATCAAATTATATTTAATATCAAATCAAATCAGATTTATTTGTATAGCGCCAAATCATAACAAAGTTATGGCACTTTACATATAGGACAGGTCTAGACCAAACTCTTTATAAAATTATTTAAAGAGACCCAACAGATCCCCCGATGAGCAAGCACTTGGCAACAGTGGCAAGGAAAAACTTCCTTTAAGAGGCAGAAACCTCGAGCAGAACCAGGCTCAGGGGGGGGCGGCCATCTGCCTCGACCAGTTGGGTTAATATAACCCAAAGCCTTTTTCTGCTGATATACATTTGTGTTTATTGAAATATGACAATATGTCACTGGAGTGGTAGCTAAGCTAAGCTCAAGTAGACGTATTGTAATGACAGGCCGTGAGGCCCAAAGTTTCTAGGACCCACAAGGCAGAGCCTGAGGCAGGAGTTTTCAGAAAAAAACTGTAATTTTAATAGCAAAATGTAATCCAACAAAGGTAAAATAAAAATCACTGCACAGGGCAGGGGCAGGAAAAGGTACCAAATAAAAAACCACTGCAAAGCAGGGAAAAGAGTCTAAACTGTTCAGATAACTAACAAAAAACTACTGCAGGGAGGTGGGGAAAAAACAAAGGCAGAACACCAACAACAACAACAACAAAAAAAAAATCACTGAGAGCAGGAGACTAACTTGGAGCACTGGTAGCAAGGGGAAGAAAGGGAAAGCCAGAAGGTCATGACGAGAACACAGGAGCAGGCAAGGCAAGAAGGCAAAGCAACAATCTGGCAGGGAAAAAGAAGACAAGGGTCAGGTGCAGGGCTTGAGGAAAACGAGGAGGTGATTACACAGAAGGACACACATGTGTTAGGAAGCAACAAGAGACAAGACAGGAAGTGCTACAAAATAAAACAGGGAACACTACAGACAGAAACTGAGGGATCCTACGTGTGACCCTGAATTGGTAACAAAGTGGGCTACGTACTGAGTCAGGAGGAAACAGCCAGGAAAGGAGGGAGGGATGATTCCATTCAATCGTTAATAGATGGAGATTAGTTTAGTTTGGAAAGTCCATGAAATATGGTTGAAGCAGCCAAAAGAAAGTGGACAGCTGGTTGAAATAGCTTATTGTCAGTTAGAAAGAGTGTTCTGTAATTACCCGGTGCTTCTGTTTTAATGGACCTCTGGAGTAAATGATCTTTGACTTGCTTAGAAAGGCAGGCCTTATGTAACTTTAAAAGTATTACAGGACTGTTGAAAGAGCCACATCCATTTTCTGTCTGTTAGCGAAACCCTGATCATTTTGCCACTGTTCCCTAATATGCCATAGGTTGGCATTGTAAATACCCCCCAACCAATGGATATAAATGATTCACACTGTCATGTAACAATGTGACCTTTAACAGCAGAACAAATATAATGGAATTACATGCAAAATGAAAAAGTCCATTATTTGAGGGTTCCAGTAAAAACATATTCTTCATCCATCTAGATTCTTTGGATAGGTGTACAAAGCTGACCAAAGTGTTCAGAATGTGCAGGTCCTTGATGGCCTTCATAAACCCTCATACCAAGTCTAGTGATGAGGGTTGGACATTGAATTAACACCCATTTTTACCTGGAGTCATGTGACTCTAACAGCTGTCACATGGCAGACAGGTGGAAAAACTATTCAGTGAAGACTACTGTCCAGGTGACAATAAGCTTCCAGATGTTGAGCAGCTTGAAGATCCATCTGTGAACCAGAAGAAAGCACTACAGCTTAATTTTTTAGCTTGTTAGCTTTGCTTGTGTCCAGGATAGGAAGTTTGATGTTGTATAATAGATCACGGCTTTGTGATTCTGAATGCTGATTTGCTGATGCCCAAAGCTGCTGTGCATGCCCTCTGAGCTCTGATTGGCTATGTGTGCCGTTGCCTTGGCAACGAGCTGTGAATCATGCTTTGCTTCTAAGAAACATGGGGATTGGCTGACAGCATCACAACAATTGCTGTGGTTATTGCTGATGCAGCTGGTTCATGGTTTCTATGGTTACTGGCTCTGTAGATGCCAATACTGGCAACACTGTGATGACATCACAGCATGTGTGTGTGTGTGTGTCATAGATATGGGCTCGGGACTGTATGCAGCATCCAAAGCCATCGCTGTCAGCGACCTCATCTCCACCATAACTCCTGAGAGAAGGATTGAGCAGAGGAGGGAACAGCCAGGTAAAGAAACAACTAATCAGTGGGCATTATGAATCAACCTAAAAAGAAATCACAGTCACCTCTTTTTGTGTCGTTGTGTCCTCTCCTCCTATCAACCACCTCAAAGAGGAGGAGGTGCTGGTGGTGGAGGAGGGGATGGATGTTGACAAAGGGGAGGAGCAGCAGCAGGTGGAGGAGGAGGAGGACGAGGAGAAGAGACTGACAGAGGTTTCTCAGCAGAGTACGCCCACTCCTCAGAAAGTGGACACCAAGGTAATAAACACCCCCCCCCACCAGAGCATTTCCACTAGTTCTTTTAGAACTAGTTGGATCGTAATGCGTGTGTTCAGCTCAGTTGTGTGTGATTTCAGACGGAGTTGACTGACACAGCTGTGGACGGAGAACTGACACCTACTGAGGTAAAACTGAGGACATTTTCCACCTCATGTCGGTACAGTCAGAGCACTGACCTGTCTCCCTGTCTCTCTGTTTTTATCTGTCTTTTGATCTCTCTGACTGTCTGTCGCTCTAACAGTCTGATCAGGATGAAGATTTGAGAACTCAGGTAAATCTTAATTCAGTCTGCATGATGTTCTGTCCTCATAGAGTTACTCATGTCCTCCTTGCTTTCTCTCCTCTCTTCTCCTCTCTCACTTGTCCACCTGTGTTTGTCCTGCTTTTTCGCCTGTCTCCACCCATTGTTTTGCTTCTGTGTTCTCAGGAGACACTGGGGAGTCCAGAGGAGGAGCAGAAACCTCAGAGCACCATCAGCATTTTGAGACGGTCCTTCTTGGAGTCAGGAGGAGATGGAGGAGTAACAGAGTGGGACAAACGCCTAGCGTCTTCACCCCTACGCCGGGTTGATGAGTCCCCCATGATTGAACCTCTAGAACCAGATGAGGTGAGAACAGGGACAGAGCTGGGTCCAGGGCCCTGCTCCATTTTCAGATATCCCTTGTGTCCCTGTCCGGGCTCCAGAAGTTGTGTCCTTTGAAGCCCAAAATATCTCAAGACTCATTGCACCCTTTCTGTCTGTTCTCCCTTTCCACCTGTCTGCCATCCTCCATCCCTTTCCCTTTCTACCCTGCCATCACTCAGCCCTCTGTCTCGCACCCCCTATCCCTCTGCCTGTCTCCTTGATTCCTTCCCTCATTGGCTCCTGGTGGCTTGTGATTTCATATTGAGCAGGTATAACCAGGTGAAGAGGTAGTAGGGTAACTCTTCAGAAGGTTCAGTCACATTATGTTTCTGTTCAACAGAATTACCTGGCAGCCTGTCCTGACACAGGAACTGACGTTGGTAGTTCAGTGTATAAATAATAAAAACTGGTAGCTCAATTCAAACAATCTGCTTAGTTGATAGGCATTATACAATGAGTGCAATGCATTTCTATGATAACAAATTACTTTTCACAAACCTGTATCACTTCATGACTGAAAAGTAGCATAGAAAGTAAAACAAGCAGGCTAGTTAGAGGTTATAAGCATAATAAAGAAATATATAAAAGTCAGCACAGTGAAACTGACCAGCTGCAGATCTAGACTTGGATCTGTAACTGGACCTGAATATCAAACATTGAATTTCAGGCTTGGTTTACTGAGAATGTAAAGTGACCGGACCTTCACAGACTTCATTTTTCCACCTGTCAGCTCAGTGGCTAATCAGTCAGTCTGTGTGTGTTTGATATTGCTTACCTGTGCGCTCCAGGAGGGTGTGGGCAAAACAAACCAAGCCTCCCCTCAACCGATCAGAGAGAAGAGCTACACTGTGGGGCGGAGCTACGACACAACTTCGGGCAGGATTGTCACCATGACGAACAAGGATGATAATTTTCAAATTACCAAGACAAGAACTGAGATCGACAGACAGAGTCGAGTCATCCCATTGTCCACTGCTGATGACATCACAGAGGGACCGCTGATGATGATTCGTGAGGTGAAGACACCAACTTTCCCATATGAGGCATCTCATAACTTCTGTGGAGCAGGTGCCAGATTTCTGGATCTACAAGGGGGCGGAGCTTCTGTGACATCATCCCCCAGCCCCCTCCTTGGTCCTAAATTACCTGTGGATGAGCTCAGCCCAGACATCGACCCTGGCAGGAAGTCGCCCTCCGTGGCTAGAGTGGTATGCTGATTGGCAACCACATTGACCCCACTGCAACACGTTAACCCCTGCAGCACTGAAACAGGAAGCACTGGCTCTTCTGAGTCTGTTCAAACTTAACACCTCAGCTCCAAGAACCAGCAGAAACCTGAAGGACTAGGTGTAGACCAAGTCTGATAATTATGTCCACTGTACAGGACTTGGGAAAAATTCCGAGGTAGTTTTAGTCCATTTGTCCATTTGCAAGTGAGAACGTGAAACTTTTGGAAACTACAATCACGATAGTTCAACTTAGTACCTAGACCTACAGAGAGTCCAGTGAGTCCTGCAGGCACTGGTATGGAGCTGCAGTGTTCAGTTTAAACTCTCAGCTTCTCCCTTCATCCTCTTTTAAATACCATTTTGTTTCTTTTCTCTTGGATCAAAATGGTGAAATGTAAGAAGCAGCTTTTACTGGTTTAGTTACTCTGTTCAGTAGTTTTTTCTTTGGCAACTGATTGGTTATATTTTGCTGCTTTTGTGAGTCTGAACCACAGAGAGCTCCTCTGTAGGTCGGGTTCTCTGCATGCCAGTCAGGGCTCAAACCATCATTGTCAGCGTAAACCACCTCAGACTAATGACCCACTAAACCTCCAACTCTTAATCTGTAATTTAGTAGCTTTGTTCCATAATCACTTGTCTGTGTGTGTTTGCATATTTGTCTTATTTCCCGGTCAGGTTCTCTGTTTACCATCATACGTAAACAGTGTAAAATGCTACACGACACAAAAAAAGAAAGAATACAACAAAACACGGCATAGGCGTTATTAGCTGTCGCATGCTGTAAATCAATTCAAATAAAATTTATTCATACGGTGCCAAATCATAACAGAGTTGCATCAAAGCTCTTAACACAGAGAGCAGGTCCAGCACGTCTTTATGGAGGGTGTAAATAGACCAAAAACACAAAATGGCTAGCAGACAAAATGATTAGTAATTATAAATGTCAAGTTATGTTTGTTTTAGCTTCAATGCTTGCCTGAACTTGAGTAGGCACAGATGACAAAAGAGGATGTAAATCAACTCCACACAATGTCTTTATTACTTCCAAACATGTGCCTTAGGTTGAAAACCTTGAAAACAAAACAAAACAAACAAACGAAAAAAAAAACCAAACAAACAAACAAAAAAAACTATGATACACTAAATTCAACCAACAAAACCGTAGTATGATGAACGCAAAACCATTGTAACTCAATTATATTTATAAGCCTTCAAATGTAATACTATTTACTATCTTTAATTTTTACTCAGATTTTAATGTTCTTAAATATATATATTTAGAAAATTCATACAATAAAATAAATTTGCTCAGGTTTTAGCACTAATATCAACTTAATAACAATCATGCTCTTTTAAATAAGATTTAATTTCTAAATGTCTGATATTAAACCTTTATTTCTTACTTTTGACTTTTTAAACAAACTCAATCAAAAAATACTGATCATACATTTAATTAATAATAATTAATCATTTCAAATAAATAAATGCATAAGTTTAAACTAAACCAACCACAGGCAATCAATAAACTGAGATTAGACTAAGAAACTCCTAAATTTACACATCAAACGCAGATGCCACATAAATTAACCAAATAATGTTGATTAAACCAAAGTAACATACCAGCAGCATCCCTGTGGTCAACTGGGCATAGAGGTCTCCTGCACTCCTCCCTGCAGCAGCAGCCTCATGTAGCTCACAAAGAGGTCACCTGCTTACCTGGCTTAAATCACTTCACCTCTCTTCCTCTACCTACAGGATCTCTACCTCACTGCTCATTACTGCCCTCTCTTGCTTCTCTACATACAACCTAAACAATTGGATATAATAATAAACAGTAACAATAAACATATAACTAATGAATTGCCCCTTCAGGCCACACACCCCTGCATGGCTGCAGCCTAACTGTGGGATTCTGCTGATTCTGCTGTGTTACTATTGTCCATCATTATGTGTCTGTGTGTACAGCCTAAACCTACATTTGATGAAATGTCTCCTGAACTGACGGCTCTGCTGAAGTCGGCCAGAGAACAAAAAACTTTCAGAGAACACAACCTGCTGAAGGTGCCTTTCTGTCTCTCTATCTGTCTACCTATCTGTCTGTTTGTCTACCTGTCTCACACCTGGCGTAATTTTTTTAAATCTTCAATTCCTGTTTCAGACTTCAGAGAAGGTGGAAACAGTCTTCTTGATGACGGAGTCACATGACCAGGACCTGCAAAATGCTGACCAGCCTCAGGTAGCAGCAAGTGTTGTGGGCCTGCCCTCTCACCTGGGGGTTGATGTGACATGTGCTGCCGATGACACAGAGGGATGGAACAGCGATGAGAACAGTAACAATGCGAACATTGCTAGTCAGTCTATTAGCCCAGCAGATGAAGTCAGTGATGATGAGCCTAGCGGCCAGGCGAGTGATGACGATGCCAGTGAGAATAGTGAAGATGCTATTAGTGTATTAGCACAGGCAGCAGTAGAGGAGGCCATGGAGGCCGCAGTCAGACAGGCCCAGTGTCCAGATGTTAATGAAGAGAATCTGGATAGCATCAATGCTAAATTGGCAGTAAACTACAGTAACCTGGAGCCAAACAACAGCCCCAACACCAAGCCCCAAGGTGGGCTGTTCGAATGTTACCCTGTTGACGAGGACCCCGATGACTCAGGCGACGACAGAGGCGGGTGGCGCTTCAGGGAAAACCCCCGCCATCTGACTTTACCCCACTTACCCTGTACAACCAGTAAGAAGTGCCCGTCAAATGATGAAGATGAAGAATCAAAACCTCTGCAAGAGGTAACACCTGACACTAATATCTGTGTCGTCAACCAGTGACTCCTGCCCAATAACACTTCCCTCAGTGAAACCAGTAAAACCTGCCCTAGTGACACCTTCCCCATAGAAATCTGCCCCCCATTCACCCCAGTGACACTGCTTGGACAGCATGTGCTTCATTTCTAGCTGCTGCTGACATAAAAAACACTGTTATGTTCAGCTGTTTGGATGTTGTGTCTCTGGTGAGAACAGGATTCTGTTGAAGTTTTTGAGAATGTATTTTCTTCTCCTGATTTTTCAGGAGGTTCCAGTGATGAGGAAGACTCTCACATATGAAGCTCCAGGGGTGAGAATGACCTCTTCTATTGATAATTTGTGAGATGGGGGGGACTTCTTTCACCATACATATGTGTACTGAAACATCCACTGCTTCAGTCTGATCAACAATATAGATCGGTTCTGCTCCAAGTCTGTTCATGGTTTGTTTCATGTTTCAGAGCCGACTGAACACTGAGGCTTCAGCCGGTCTGCTGCTGAGTTCCCAGACCTTCACTGCGGAGACCGCCAACACAACCACCACCACGCACATTACCAAGGTAACACTACAGCACAGTGTTGACCTCTGTGAAAGTTTTCTGTCAAACATGAACCCTTGTTATCCTCCTCAGACGGTGAAAGGAGGAATCTCAGAGACCAGAATCGAGAAAAGAATTGTGATTTCTGGAGACACAGATATCGACCACGACCAGGTAACAGTCTGCAGGCACTGAGCACTTCAGGTTCACGCCTGACTTGTTTTAGCGTCAGAATGAGTTTCAGCTGGTCGGTGACATGTCATGAGCAGCTTGAGGGGTCCCTGATCAAGGACAGTTGGATGTCCACATTGTGGTCAGGTGGATTCCAACAGTGAGACCAAAGAGGCTGTGGCAAAGCCCAATTTGTCAAAGCATAATAATAGTCTCTGTTAAATGGCCTTTCAAAAGAAGAGGAGAGAAGTAACGTGGGACAGACCTAGGTCCGCATTGACCCGGGACATTTCTGGTCATTGTGCCTGTCTGTCCCGGTGCAATGTGGACCCAAACCTGGACCAGTACCATTTCTGACCACCCTGTCTCTTTTGAAGGCTCTGGCAGCGGCACTCAGTGAGGCACGGCGGCAGCATCCTGAGCTGTCCGTCACACGAGTTGTCGTCCATAAAGAAACTGAAGTCTCTCCTGATCATGTGGTTGATTAGTGACATCACAGGTAACAGGAAGTGTCAGGGACCCGCCCCTACAGGCAGTCTGAACCCGGAGTCCACTGGATGCGGAACGGCTCCGTCCTCCGCCGTTCGTCAACACTCACCGGATCCGTCTGTTTCGGGAGTAGAGAGGACTCACGAGATCTCGCGAATTCACGAATAATCGCGCGATATACCCGGTTGTAGTTTCTATAAAGAGAACCACAAAACCATTAAAAAAGTTTGTGTCCATCCAGAGGACATTTATTGGACCAAATTAGTAATTTATCATCCGCTCCAATTACTCCTGCTTTATGGGTGTCTTTATAAAAACGATGTGGCGGGTTATTGATTATTCTGATTATTCTACAGAATCAGCATCTCTTGGTCCATGGTGTCAACGGGGTGAAATGACGCCTGAAAACCTCTGACCTGTTGACTTCAGGTCTGTCTCCGCCCATTATGACGTCATCAATGTGTTAAATACAATCCGCCGTGAAAACGGGGTATATCATTTTGAAGATACACCGGATGTTTTATTTTGTGTCCGTGTGCGATTTTCCGTTCCGCGCGACCTGCTCCGGCAAAATTAGAAGATCTGCTGCGGAGGGCTCCCGGTTACCAGTGCTGGAAGCAAACACACTGATTGGAATTGAAACGTATCGGCTCCGCCGCCGTTCCGCATCCGGTGGAAATAGGGGGTGACTCGTTGGTGCATGTTTGCATGTTTTTGCTTGTGTCAACAACCAACAGTTGAATCAAAGACAGGGCTCAGATCTGATTTGCTGGAAAGATAACACAGGAAGAGAGGGAGTGTCCTGATTGAATACATGCCCTGTATCATGTGACCCTCAACAGTTAGCGAAACAGCTGTTGTCTCAATGATCAGTTTGATCTGGATCAGATGATGATGATGATGACCGTATTCAAATCAGCTGAGCAATGATAGATCAATGAAGATGATCAGGATCAGGTCAGATTTCAAAACCCCTGACTACAAAATCCGTAAAAATTTTACAGTGGTGACATGAAAATGCTAAGCTATACTAACACCCTGGATGTGGCTTTGAAGCTTCTTGTATTGTATTTATGCTAACATGCTAATTCTCATGGGCATGCAGTTCTCTGGCCTAGCTTTGCCTAGTTCAGAGACAGATTTTAACTTTTTTTTTAACAGAATTATGTAAAAGTAACCCAAATGTTTCAATTATTGTATAGTTTTTCAATTATCTGTGTTTTACGTTTACAGTCATTTTTTTTAACTTTGACCTTAATTTGGTATTTTATTTAGTTTATATACTTTTTATGTTTCTGTGTATACTCCAGCACACTGGGAGCAAAGCTCAACTGGAGTCTAATTCCATTTTTGCACATGTATACTTGGCCAATAACGATAATTCTAATTATGAGAAGCTCCCTCTGGTGGCCATTTTATTTTTTTCCAGGAAAAACTAAATGTACCAATTGGTCTGACAACAGTGAATTCGGCTCAAAAGTGCTCAAAGAATATTTGGCTAAGTTTTTTGCAGAATGTGACCAGTAGAGGGCACCTCCATCTCAGGGTCTGACGTGAAGATACACCTTCATGTCTCACTGCTGTATCTGTTTCTCTTTCAGGATTGATGCTGCTGTGGGATCACAGGAGTCCAAGTTCAGACTACAGTGCCAACACAGACACTGCAGCCGAAACACAGACACATGCATGTACATCTGTAGACACAAACACACACGGTGCCTGTCTGTCTCTCAGTAGCTGGGTTAACTTCACTTAGCATTAGCTTAACAATAGTATTTGATTTAGTAGCGAGTTTCATGATTTTTACATCTGTGACAAAAAGGACTGATGTATGTTGAAGTCAAACACCTACAGGGAGAGGGACTGACAAGCATCACTGCTGTGATGATGGGATTATGTTCCCATAGCAACTAGAAAACCAGAGATAGTTGACCTTATATCAGCTGTTTTGATCAATGAACTTCATTAACTTTCTTATTGACAAAGCGCCTCCCAAACACTCACAACTCTCCAGTGAGTTAATGGAGAAATCTGACTGGCTGGTTGACTATGGTGTGTTTGGTCCTGACTATATGACAAAGATTGCAGCTTTAGGAAACATTCAGCCAACAGTTTGCATCTCTTCTGGCTTTCTGATTCTGAAACCATTTCCTGTCTGAAATGTAAAATAGCATGAATGCTAGCACTGTAACTGCTCACTGTTCATCAGCTCTGTATTCACTCATAATGCAATAGTAATGTGCCATCTTCTCATCTCATCATTGAAGTTGATGTTATGAATGATTTTTTTCATTTATTTATTTGATATTGTGCATTGGCCACACCCCCTAATGATGTATAACAACCTGGCCACCACCCCTAGTGTCAGGTGAAACTGACCATGTTTTACATAATTCATGTCTTCACCCACTGAACTAGAATAAAACCACGACAACATCCAAATCTGGTTTTTCTTCCTTTTTTTTAACTAATGTTTGTCAGTTTGTCTGATTTTGTCCATTAATAGTAAACGGAGAAGCTTCTTGTGCCAGTCATCCAGAGGAAGCTTCTTTGATTCCTGCTGAATGCTCACTGTTCAGTGAATGAATCAGATTTGTTTCCAGATAATCTTTAATAATTCACATGCATAAAACAGAGCACAGTTTCAAAACCCCACCATCTGTCCAATCAGAGAGGCTGGGTGTTGTTAGGCAATGGGACATGACTTTGGCGTGACACCCACCAGGAAGTGGGCAGAGCTCAGGTCAAGAAAATCACTCTGGTGAGACTTAATGAGCTTGAGGTTCCTCAGACAACCTCGGAACCTGGAGCTGATCGACAGGCAGTTCTGTCTCACCCCGTCTATAGAAGAAAGACAGGTCAGAAAGAAATGAAAAAAGAAAGAGGCAAGTAAGAGCGAGGCAGAGAGAGAGAGAGAGACAGGTTACCATCAGTCATGAACACCACATATGTGTTTCAACAACCAACATCAGCTTCTCACCTGGAAAACCTCCCAGGTAGACAGGGTTGTTGGTTTCAGCAGAGGTGGATTGTGGGTAGGGATTTGTGGTGGTATAACTCTGCCCATCCACACTTAGTCTCAGGGTATGTTTGGTTTTTCTGGCCACCAGATGGTGCCACTCTCCATCACACAAGACTTGACCAATGGATTGCACCGACACACGCCCTGCCCCATTATTAACATTAAACACCACCTGAGGGAAAACAAGGGTTGTTTACATGAGGTCTTCAATGAAGAGTTATGAATCCTTTAGCATGTTACAGACCGATGACCTTTAACCTTTAGACAGTCATTCAGGTATGTCTTTGATTACCTGTCCGTCCATCATCTCCAGTCCGATGGCATCGACCTTTGCACTGCTGATTCCTAGAAACACTCCCTCTGACTGGCTTGTTCGAAATTCCAGAGTCACAGACACGTCTGAGCCAACTTTATACCCATCATGCACTGTGCACACACACAAACACGGGTTAAGAGTTTGATCAGTCTTGATCGATATTCAGCAGCTGAGTTTTAGTTGGAACTCACTCAAGACTGCATAGCCACTGCCATTAAAGTAACTCCCAGTCTGGTCTTTGGTGAAACAGGAAGTGACATCATGCTTTGAGGCTGGCTTGGTCAGATCTAAAATGGCTCCATTCAGACTGACAGAGTGAACACAACCTGGAATACTGCTGCTCACCTGTGGGACACAGGTAGAACAGGTCAGACACGTTAGACTTGGAGTTAGCAGTTACCATAGCAATGTAAAAAATGTCTTCTGTATGAATCCGATTTAAAGGTTTGGTAAAGGTTAAATGGTCCTACGTTGATCCTTCTTGGGGTGTAAGAGTGAGGTAGCCCCCCTAGGTACAGTCTATTGTCCACGTCCAGCTGGTTCCCTTTAATTGTCACAGAGTCCGAACTCCGTCCGTCCACCGTGACCGACACCAGCCGCCGACTGACTTCCACACTCACCTGAAGGTAACAAAGTCAGCAAACATATAGTTCTATTCTTGTTTGTCTGCTTGTCCTGATATAAGACCTCACAGCCTGACATCATCATTTACATCACAACCACTTTAGGGCTCAAATTACTAATAACTAGAAATTATATGACAGCCGTCATTTCTGTCAAAGATTTGTGATCTCACTGTTTAGACCTGATGTGATGTCATTCCAGACTTGTGGTGATTTGGCGTAGATTTGACAGATTTTTGATGTCACAGTACATGATTGTGATATCACACCACAGACTTGTAGAATTGTTGCTGTAACTGCTGATTAAAATATGAAAAAAGAAGTTTCCTGTGTGTCCATTCACTTAGATACATGAACTCACTTTGTGCCACTCGCCATCATTAACAGTTAAATTTGAGGTGATGGAGGCAGGGCCTTTTCCCAGGTCAGCTGACATTATGAGTCTCCCACGCATCAGCTTGAGGATGATGAAGTCCATGTGTTTGAAGTCAGAGAGGAGAAGGATCAACCCATCCTGAGCCCGGCTTCGAACCGACAACTTCACCGAGACGCTGAAGAGGTGGGACGACAGCAAACACAACGACAACACAACAAAGTCACAACAATGATAAAATAAACACAACAAAAGATACAGCAGACACGTCAGAGAGCGGGGTTTAGTCTAACTACACTCACACTGGCTCTGTGAAGCCACGCCGCCTCTTTCACACAACTCACCTTTTCCTGACAGTAGCGGGGTTGATAGTGAAAGTCATGTGACTGTGTTTGGAGGAACCGAATTGAACTGCCGATGGTAGGAAACTTGGCTCTACCTCCGAAGCACACTGCATCACATACAGATATATGACCCAAAACTTATAATCAGCGACCAATATCAATCAATTAACAAAAAACTATAATATTAGCAATTACAGATATTAATTCTTAATGAATTATAAAGAAAATAAATGAATAATATACATGTTTGTTATTTTAATCTGAAATGGAAATTGATTTACATGGACTCAACAGGCATTATACTACTACATACATACATACTGATTGCATTCATCAATAATCAGTAATAGATGCATTGATTACCGTTAGCACTCCAGGAGTGAGGGCACTGAGGTGTGTAGGTGGGGCTACAAATAGGCGGGCAGGGTCAGAAGTTGGTTCTACATCTTGGTCATCAGGAAGCACCACCCCTCCGACACTTTTCTTCAATAGGCATCTGTCCAGCTCCACCCCCTCATACTTCACAGCTCCTGATAGGTCAACAAGTCTGCACCAGCAACAAATTAAAATATTTAACCAATCAGGGAAACCAAGCACTATGTGTCTTGTGCATATGTATGTATGTGTGAGTGAGACTTACGCTCTGTCCACCACCAGGTACTGGATGCAGCCTCTGAACCATCTGGATAAATGCCGTAATCTGATTGGTAGACGGGATTCCCCACCTGTAGGCAGCCCTCCAATGAAGAAGGAAGCTGGAGACAGGCGAGGGAATCCGCCTGGCAACAGAGGGACAGACTTCAGATGATCCTCATCCACCTGCAAGATGAGAGACCTGAAACAAACGAGTGGGATGAATGAGACTGACAGTCATGTAACACAAGTGGCAAAGCTTTATGCTTCCATGGTTACCCGTACTTCCTGTTGATGGTGATAATCACAGAGTGTTTCTCTCCGTCACTGAAGGTGCCTCCATCAGGTTTCATGATCGTCACTTTCCGAGTTGCTCCACCTGCCTCACCAAAGTCTGCCTCTAATGCACCTGAGACCAGGTGAACGGACAGGAAATGCTACACACACGCAGACAAAAGTTTCAGTAACAACAACATACTGTGTTCACACACTGAGCACCTGATGCGTCTCTCAAACTCACCTTTCTGTGGGAGTGGTCATCACTGAAGGCTGCCAGCAGGACGCCTGATTGGTTTTTGGAGGAGAAGGAGAGGAGAAACTCTGTCTCCTGACCAAATGCTGGAGGAGTAAGCTGAACGAAGCCTTCGGCCAACACTGACACACTCCGCACCGCCTGAGAGACAATCAGTCAGCGTGAAGGTTACCAATCACAGATCGCTCAGTGATTATTGCTTATATACTGACCCCCTTTTTCCTGCTCATTGGGGGGATCTGTTGGTCTCTTTAAATCATTTGACAGACCTGCTAGACCTGCTCTGCATGTAAAGTGTAACTTTGTTATGATTTGGGGCTTTATAAATAAATAAGATTTGATTTCATCTCTGTTTATTGCTTTTCTAACTGACTAACAGAAATTTCTACATCGCGTACCTCTAAGACACAGCCTTTTCGGACTCCATATGCGTCTCTCAGCAGGTCGAAGTTGGACCGTGCAATTTCCACGTTCTTAATGCAGCCGATGTAGGACCTGGAGACAACCTGTCGCCTGACAACCACATGAAGACAGAGTACCACATGCTTTTGGTCACTATTGGAGTAAAGGGAGTGAGTCTGTGTAGAAGAACCCACAAGCTCACCTGATTGGTCGGGAGGATGGAAGTCCACCAATATAGATGGGATCTTGGTCAGAGCGGTTAAGGTCGGAGGCCATCCCAGGAGACTCTGCCTCCAGCACCTCCTTTTCTGAAGATTGGTCAGCAGCCATGATGGACAGGTAACCTGCAGATGTTCAAACGGGACATTTTTATCATGCAACCGTCTAGTCAGTGATCGATATCACAGCTACCTCAAAGTCCATGATGTGATGTTAGAACTCTGTGTTATTGTACCTTTGCGTTTATTCCTCTGTAGCGTGATTTTATACCACACTCCAGTATTGTACTTTCTGTTGGAATTCAGGACCAATGCCCCTGAACCAAGGTCAAAGGTCAGACGGACACACCCTCCCACCAGCTCCATGGACAGGAAGTCTCTCTGCAAGAGGAGAGATGTTGTCACGGTGTCAATTTCATTTCAAATGTGTCTGCTTGTGTGTGGTTGTGCGAGTGGGTCATACAGTGTTGTTGGAAGCCAAATAAAGCAGTAATCCGCCTGGTGACAGAGTTTTAAAAAGCAGCACAATGGAGGTTGAAGTCGCTCGCAGAGATTTCTGGACCAATGAGAATCCAGATCCATCAAAGTGGAAAGAGGTTTCCTCTGCCTGGGGACTAAGAGACAGACAGGTGGAGAGACAGAGACAATGTACTTCCACTTTAAACCTGTATGTTTAACTCTGAACAAAGCTTAACTAGGAATCCATGGCCAATAGGTTGGTGAAGTAGAGCTGCACTATTTTCTTACCTGCTGAAACAGCCTCCACACTCCCCCTCTCTGCTATCATAGTTCCACAGTCCGATGTTTCGCTCATTGAGTGATGCTTCACCCAGGCAGCCCTGGAAGGTGGAGGTCCTCAGTGCTGCAGGGCTCTTCCATGACATAAACAGAGCTGTCACCTGTACTTAATCTTGAGATCACCTGTACACTTGTTTACCTGCTGCCTGAGTTACCTGAGTGTGAGCTCCCAGTCCTCCGATGTGGATCACAGTGTTTCTGTTGATGTCTAAAACTCGGGATGATCCTGGTGATGTTGCCTTGACTGCAAGCAGGGGTTGAGTTAACCCTAATCCTAACCCGTCTGACTCTAGCTGATAGACAGATAGAGTGACGTGGGCCCCAAACCTGCCAATTTCACGACATCATCACATTATCACATGATCAAGTCAAATCGCACATGAAAGTTACAACTACCTGTGTAACTGATGGGAACTACTATTAAGTGATGCTAAACTTCACTAACTGTTACAAAGCAGATTTGCTTTGTAACACATTTATTATTATTATCATTATGTAATCACATTTATTTATACGGTTCTAAACCACAACAGAGTTACATCAAGGCTCTTGACACAGAGAGCAGGTGGAGAGAGCTCGGGAGCAAGCAAAACATACAGAAGTAATTAGTGACATGAACAGACATGAATGCTAGCTGATGTTACATAATACTGATACAAAGACAGGCTCCTATTCTGCTAATTGTAATCATCCCAACCTGCTGCTGCTAACCTTCAGCCATGTGATCAGTGTGTATCATGTGATGATTAGTGATCATGTAATTAGTGTGTCGGTGTGTAATTACCGAGTAACATTGATTCTGGTCCACCTGTTGTTAGTGATGTCTATTCCAGGAAGCTCCAATCTGGTGCTACCTGATCCCACATCCCAGACCATGGACACTTTCCCAGCATGCGTCTCTAGAGCCAGGAAGTCCACCTGAGAAATCAAAAAAGGCATTCACTGTGACAAAGTAATCCACACCTCCACCAGCTGAACCCAAGAACCCGGGGATTGTTGAGAGTCTGAGTTGAGACAGTCTTCTCACAGACCATGAAATCAGACTGTTTCGACCCACTATGTTAACGAACACTGTTAACATGGTGATAATCATGCTTACATAATTATGTGTGTGTGTTCGTACCGTATTGTTGCTGCCCAAGTAGAAGAGCAGGTTGTCTGGACTGGATGTCTTCATTATCACACTCAGAGTGTTAAAGTTACTGGATTCAACCTGAGGTCTGTAGGATCGAACGCAGTCTCTGTCCGCCTGCACCGCTACCTTTATCTGATGACATTGTAAAAATCACCAACATCAAGCTCATCACTACCTTGGTCAGCATTCAGAAATCCAGTATCTGGATTTAATGTAAAATCCATACACCATCCTTTCCATCCATTCCTTGAAACCTGATGCATTTCAGTATTTTTATTATATTTTTGGGGCTTTTGAAGCCTTTATTTAATTAGTATTTGCAGATAGGAAACAGGGAGACCCTGCAGTAAAGGTCTCTAGCCAGATTCAAACCCAGGGTGCTGCACTCTAATCACTCAACCACCAAAGCCACCTGTTGTTTCAATCTTCAGGTAAACATTATCTCACTGGGGGGAAAAGGCAGTGTGTTTTTCGAATTTTGCATTTATGTACCGATGCAGCCTGTCTTCGAGCTTGGTTGATCAGCTCTCTGATGTCAGACAGGTTCCTACTCAGAGTTTCTCCCAGCATGTTCAGTGGCTTGATGCGCTCCATCAGACGTTCTGTGCGATGCTCTGCCTCATCAAGCTTTTGTTGCACCTCATTGGCTAATCACAGAGAAGTGAGTTAGGAAAATGTTTTTTTATCAAACTTGGTCTGCCTGAAGACACGTTGCTGACAGACCTGCAGTGTGTGTATGAGTCACCAGCTGGTTGGTCCCCCACACTGTGGTATTGGTGTTTTCGACCACAGAAGAAGAATCCTGCAGCTTCTCTTTGAGTGTCTGCAGTTGCTGCAGCACCACGTGCAGGCCAGAGTGTGCCATCTTAGCCTTAAAATGTGCCTGTTGCATCAATATGGATGAATCTGACAGAAAATAAACATTCATATCAATGATGACATCATTAATACAGCAACCAATGAACACATTGGATCAGTTATAAAAGGCCTCACTCACTGTTTGAGAGGGTCTGTAGCTCTGCGATAGGCTGACGGAGGAGCAGGGTGGTGTTATAGATGTTCTCTCTGACCACTCCCAGTTTATTGGTGATCATGGAGACATTTTGCTGTAGGCCTGGAGGGCAGACATAGAGTGATGAAGCTTGACTCTTCTTAATATCTGCAGCTTAGACTCACATGAGGAGAATCGTGTCTCTGAGCAGATCAATGATTGACACGCTGATGAATCTTTTCACTTTTGATGCAGTTTGTCTGAATGACATATAGGTAAAGATGCAGGTAAACAGACCTTCGGCTGTCTTGTCGATTCCCAGACTTTCCTTTAAGACAGCAGAACTGATGTTAAGTGTGGCTTTACCTTCATCTGACAGCGGCTGCTCTGATTGGACTGTCTGAAAGAAATTACATGTACGTGTAAAATAACCTATGTTGAACGTGACCTAATCATGTAACAGGTCTGCATGTTATGGAACTTATCAGTACCAAGTTGAGAGTGATGGAAGCGGAGACATTGGCAATCAAGGCCAGTTGCTGTGCAGAGTGAATTTGCTTTGTGATGTCGCTGTCGAGCTGAACCAATCTGCTTCCGTTCTGGGACGTGTTACACATCAACCTCAGAGCGCTGGTAAAGAAGAGAAATTGATTAGGCAATAGCTCACAACAGGCCATGGAACGAGAGTCACCTAAGGACGACCCCATTATTGGCATCATCTGTCATTCAGCCCCGGGGGCAGAAAATGAAAACTGGGGGTAAAGTGGGGCAGGAGATAGATCTTTGCAATGTGACGCTAACTGGATTGTATGACACACATCAACTACACTACAGCAGCCCAGACTGTTGGGGGGGGTGGGGCTGTTGAATGACATTAACCTGAGCTTCATGTCCATCCTGTTATTTTACTAAGTCCCTTCCATGGATTGATGTGAGCTTTTGCTTCTATAAAGCTGTTACGATGTAAGGTGAAAAAATTTAAGTAATGAACCCACGCTTATGATTTCTTTTTCACTTTTATAAATTTTTTTAATTGATTCAAAAAAATACATATATACTATATGTTGCTTGCCAGTGTCACAGTGATACATGTCCATGAAAAGTCATTTGTTGTCATAGTAGTCCCATGGTAGATTTTGCTTGTTATACAAATACCTATTTTATTATCAATGCTTTCATTGTAGTAAGCAAACACAAATACACATGCGAACACAAACACTTACCTGTGCAGGGAGTGGCCGTGGCTCTGCAACAGCTGGGCATGACTTTCTGCACGGTAAACATTCTCTAGAGCGTCTGTCATCTTCAGTCTACCAACCAAACTGTCAACCTGTTTCCTCAAGAGGGGGCGCCACTGATTCAGCTGAGTGGACAGGACCTCCACCTGCTGAGCAGCCCGGAAAGCAACCAGCATATATTAGTTTGTACTACTGTCATTATTATCATTTTTTATTATTACTGCTGTCTTGTGTAGCTTACTGCAGTGGTGTTTGTTAATTCCTCAGTCAGACTGATGGTGTCGACCAGCAGCAGCTGACTCTCCTCCATCTGTCTGTCCACAGACAGACACTGTAGAGTCAGGTTTTGATGGCTTGACTGGAGGGGTGGAGGCAAAAGGGGAAGGGGAGTTCAGACTGTTATGTGTGTGTCAATTAGATTCCACTCACACACATTACAAATGTGCGTGTTACTTGCCTATACATGTGTGTGTTTTACCTGTCTATAGGTGTGTTTGTGTGTAATAAGTGTGTTACCTGGTATTGATGTAGCAGAGCTTGTGTCGTTTCCAGTAGATTTTGTGCTTGAATGTTTTGCTGTGCAGCATCATTCAGGTTTGTGTGTGTGTTTTGCAGTGTTTCCATAGCAACAATGAAGGAAGTGGAGATGAGGTGGAGTCTGTTGTCCACCTGTACCCTGTTGGACAGGAACTCCCCCTCCACTGAGTGGACAAGAGACTCTGACAGACTACAGAGAAAGAGAGAGAGAGCCTGTGACGTTTTATGGCCTGAATAGCTGAATCACCTGAACTGTTACAAAATTAATTCATCACACACCTGAGCTCCTGATTGGCTACTTTTTGAGCAGCTGTTAGATTGACAGCTCTCATAGTTTCCAACATGAACTCCAACCCCTCCAGCAGATGAGTTTGATTGGCTGATTCAAGCTCCAGACCTGTAGTCTGGTTCAGAAGCGCCACGTCCTTCTGCAGCTCTGGAACAGTCAGAAGTCACATTATGCCTTAGAGGTACATTAATAATGTTGCAGTCTTTGGTGATTGTTGTTGTTGTTTACCTTGAATTTTTTCCTGAAGACTGCAGACACTCCCAAGAAGCAGTGCGCCCTGGGAGAGGCTTTTATTGGCAGACATGTCTTCTTCCTCCAGGTGGTTGGACATATGTGTGACCTGGCCAAACAGAAGATAGTCAACTCCCACAATCCCTTGCAGGTATAAAGGATGTCTTAATCCTAACCTAATCTACACTAGAGCTACACTGATTTATACTATATTCTGTGTTTGCAAAATATTGTGTGTAATAGTCAAATAGTGTGTATTTTCCCATAAGCAGGTGAACATGAAAGGTAAAATGTCTAATAAGCCTGAGACACAGTAAAACATGCCTACCTTCTGCAGTAAAGCACTGAGGTCATGGGTCAAATGATTTAGCTTGTCTTCTAGTTTGGACAGATGAAAAGGGGCAGATCGGTTTGCTGAAAAATCCATCTGGACAAGGACAGCAGATAACAAGTGTACTGAGTCAACCACATCCTAGCACACTGATACCATAGCATCGTGCTTCCGCGTATTTGTACCATGATCTCTCGTGCTTTGCTCTTCAGCTTGACCAGCTGGTGGTAGGGTGCCATGACAATGCCACTCAGGTTGACAGACAGGAAATGGTTGTGTAATGTGTCGAAATCGTCCAGCAGAACGCCAGTGCACTCATTGTCACATGCTGGATTCAAAAACAAACTCACAAGTCACCTTTGGTTACACAGATGTGTGTATGTGCATATGTAGGTGTGTGTGTGTGTGTGTGTGTGTGTTTGTGTGTTGCTCTTACTTACACACACACTCTCCAGCCTGCAGAATGTGTCTCTTGTCACAATGGTCACATGTCTGACCTTTGACCCCAGTTTTACAGTGACACTGTCCAGTCAGTGCATCACACAGTGGGTGGAGGGACCCCCACTGACTGCAGTTACACTGGGAACAATTCCCGCTAGGTAATGAGGGGTTACCATAGTAACCGATGGAACACCTGCAAAATAGTGCCATACAGTAAGAGTGATGTCATAGCAGCAGTCATACACCTGAGTTAGTGACGTCACCATTCACCTTTCACAGTATCTCCCCTCGTGTCCCGTCTGACAGGCGGTGCAGCGGAAATCACCCGCTGCTCCGTCTGGGATGCAAGTTGGACTGAAGCTGCTCAGATTCACATTAAAGTTCAAATGTGGAAACAGAATCAAACAAATTAGTCAATTGGACAAATGAAGCACTAGGTTCTTGTTTAATATAATGAATGTTACCTGTTCTCCTGTAGGGGGCAGGCACATTTCGAACAGTCACTGACAGAGCCACTGACTTTCCCATAATACCCTCGGGCACATTGCCCACAGCTCCGCCCACTGGTGTGATGCTGACAGTCCTGAAAAACAGAAAACACACGCATAACTTTCTGATGCCCAAGGGCAGTTTACCATGCATGTATGTTAGCATGTTTGAGTTAGCACTACTTAGTACCTGACAGTCTCCAGTCTCTGGGTCACAGTATTTACTGTGGTTGCTGCAGCGGCATCGAACACAAGGACGAACAAACAAGGATTTCTGACTCTGAAGAGACAACTCGGACTGAGGCTGACGGAAGTAACCTGCAGCACACTCCTGCAGGCATATAGGTCAACAGAGTTAGGTCAGAGAGAGACAGACAGTGAGCTGCTGAATATGATTTGATTTCTGAGAATTTCAGATGGACTGTAATTATCGCTGCAGTATGTTCTCCTCTCCATCACCTGAACCCTCTCCACCCTAACCGTCCATCACTTACTGCTGCAGCTTTTAACTCTGAATCTTATCAGCTAAGCCAAACCCCTGTACAGGTTTATATAGCATATATCACACTGGTTATAACTGCAGGTTTATTGATAGTACACTGATGGAATCAGCTCCTGCACTGCTTCGATAGCAATAGTGTGGTCTCTTTGGTTGCTATGGTGATGTGATGATCCAGGTGGCCCATTACCTGACATGAAAGTCCAGTGTATCCAGTTGGACAGATGCATGACTCAATCAATCTGGCCACATTCCGTTCAACCTGTGATCCCTCATCTAGCACCATAGCTGTTTCCAGGGTGATATTTGAGATCCTTAACACAATAACGCACACAAGAAACGACATGGACCCAACCGCTTTCACATCACCAGCATTATTAGCAGACTGAATGTTCCTGTGAATATCGCCAGAGGCTGCAGTGATCAGTGATTTTTTGGAAAGTACCTGCTCTGCTGCAGTCGATTCCCATACGAAGCCTTAATGATGATGTACTGGATGTTACTGAGGACATACATGAAGTCAGTGCGACTTACTGCCTTCTCTGACACTGAGTTGAAGTACTTCCATTTATGCTGTAACACACGCGCGCGCGCACACACACATTATATTCAATGTCACAGGTTTCAGTTGAAAGCATTTCCTCAGATTTTTCGTGAAGTCCTACCTCCATCATCCTGATATCATGATGAGTCCTGATACCGTTCTTAGGAGCAACCATGTCAGTGTATATAACGAGCTTCCTCATAGTGCCACCCCTCATAAGCACCTGAGGCTCCTGATTGGACAGTCCCAAACTGTCCTCAGCGTAGAAAGTGGTGATGTAAGAGAGTAACCCACCATATGACAAGAGCTACAGAGAACAGAGAAAGCAAGACATCAATGTCATCATTTACAATTACGCCATAAAACCTCACAGGTTTCAGTGTCCTCAGGTGCATCAGTTGGTTGTACCTGGCTGCCTTCGAATTGGGGGGGCAGTCTCCAATATAGCGGGCCAGCCAGTCTACTAATGTTCAGCTGCCGGGTATCGAGCAGCATGTCGCCACCCTGCTGGTAAACTCCAGATACTATACCTTGCAGGTTCAACTGACTAACCAATGATAAGAGAGCAGGATGGTGATCTAGGGTGATCTGTGGCATGGAAGATGAAGAGAGAGGGAGAGAGACACAGATTGTTGTATTTCCACAGGAAACTGCAGTTGTTGCATTGTTGTATCAAACTGGGTGTACCTAATTATTTGTAGTGGCGTACAGTGTATATAATATTGGAGCACAATAATAAAATCTATGACTGGTTTTCATGTTGCAGTGGATCTATGTGTGCACTACATTGTCATGTATGGAGTGCAATGTGTGAGTACAACTAACCTTTCTCACAGGTACTTCTCTAATTCCTCTGAGCTTCTTGTGTGTATGTGTTGTTGTGTATTTGTAGTATATGCACTCACAGGTACTCTTGTGAGTCCTCCCCCCTCCTCACAGTCTTGGCTAAGTCCTGAACAGAAACACTGAGAGCAGCCATCTGGATTCACAGATGACAAACCGAACCAACCAGAGACACACTCCTCACAACGCTGACCCGACACACCTGTCTGAATACACACAATCACACACCCCGATTAAAAACAGGTGAGCTGTTCCAAATCTGATCAGATCAGGTCCTTATGTTGACTGTGTTGAAACAACAAAACATTTTTTGTCATTAAGTACAAGTCAAGGAAATGATTGTTTCGTGGCCTCTGGCAGCAACAAAGGGAAACTGCACACCAACAGACACATTAACACTTTACCTTGCACACACACTTTCCAGTGAGATTACAGTTGCACAATCCCAGTGTTGTGTTGCAGAACATCTCCTCTGTTCCTGCTATATCACAGCCGCATGCTAAGCATGTGGGGTAACCATGGTAACCAGTGTCACACTGATCACATGACGTCCCAGAGAATGCATCTCTGCAGTCACACTGTCCATTGGTTATATCACACTGAGGGCTGGAGCTGCCAGCTGAACTGCATGAACAAGGCTGAAAAGAGTGAGAGGAATTAGAGTCACAGGTTACAGGAGTCTCTCTGCACGTGTGTGTGTGTGTGCATTTGTGTGTGTACCTTGCAGCCTGTAGTTGGGTTGTGACCCCAGTAACCTGCCTCACACCTGTCACAGGTGTCCCCTTCTGTGTGAGCAGGGCAGGTACACTCCCCACTCTCGGGGTTGCAGTTTCCACCAGTGTGACCACAGTTGCAAGCTGAAAAGAACAAACCATAGTCAGTCACAGGTGGGGAAAATACTGTATTGAGTTAGTACTGTTTTTTGAGAAAATTTAAGGATTTTAAGTGTGCCTTATAGTGCGAAAAATATGGTTACCAATCAGCAACCACACTGCGGCTATCTATTCTGTTAATTTACCTGTACAACCACTCTCATGGAATCCATAGTAACCATGACTACAGTGGTCACACTTGGGTCCGCCCACACCCTCCAAGCACTGGCAATGGCCCTCATCATTACAAGACTCAGACACAGATCCTAATTGGTTGCAGCTGCAGGCCTGGCAGCTCTGCCCACTCTGCAGCCCGAAGAACCCCGACTGAAATATGAAGAAAATTCACCAAAATAGCAGCATCCTCACAGTGCCTTCTCTGTACATTGCGTACGTCGATAGAACTGCAGGGCAGTAAATACATGTTTAGCTCTAATCATAATTATGTTACTTGAGTTTATGTAGAATATTGTTCCTCATCAGAGTTACAAGAATTAAAAAACACAATCTCTTTTAACTGATTCATATTGCCATTCGAATATTAAACCGCCGGTTAAAAGGTGACCTCTGGATTGATGACTAGACTAAACGTCAACTGGTGCATCTTTGCGTGTTTGTGTGTATCTTACCTGGCAGCGGTCGCAGGTGCGTCCAGTCACGTTTTCCCAACACGAACACTGACCTGTTGTGACATCACAGACACTGGAGAGGGCCCCTCTGACATCACAGCCACAGTCTATGAAGGAGTGAGAGAGAGATCCCACCAACCATTAGGCTCCTTTTTGGTCTCAGCATTTCTCAGAACTAGATGTCTCGAGTCTTTGCTTCTGTGTTCAAGGTGGAGCTGACATGGCTGAGCTTTGATGACCTCAAGCCGATAAAATTAAATCTGTGTGCCTCAAAGAATGAAGCACATATACTGTACACAAACAAACAACCATATCACAGTAAAAACAGACGTCAGAGGTATAATCTAATCAGGATTGTAAAAGATCAACGTGTGTTTGTGTGTGTGTATGTGTGTGTGTTTATTCGGGCTCTGCAGGACCTCAACAATGTCAGTCCATAAAACATGTGATGTCACATCAGGTAAGTGTGTCTCACCCTGGCAATCCTTGTTGCTCACAGCGTCTCCATAGTACCCAGACTGACAGATCTCACAGTGTCTTCCACCTGTGTTGCCAAGGCAATGCAGACACTCCCCAGTGACAGTGTCGCAGTGCCCTGCTTCGCTGATATTGACATTGCCGTTACACTCACAGCGAACACAGGTCCCACCCACCACCTGAGGGTTACCATAGTAACCACTGGCACACCTGGAGAGACGGACATACAGATGTTACACCAGGTCCACCTGTCCTCTGATTCTCTAGCAGCCTAATGTGTTGTTACCTCTCACAGTTGGTCCCTGTGTATCCATCCTGACACTGGTCACATGCCACCGCACCTGAAACCTCCAGGAGACAAGTGGGACTGAAACTGAGCACACACACACACACACAGATGTTTAGTCTGTAACCATTAAATCTCAGCAAATGAGTCGTGTGAATGAATTAAGTTTACTGTTTTGGATCATGAGCGTTACCTGTTGGATGGTACTGTCAGAGGACATGGACACAACTGGCAGTCTTCTTCTGTTCCCTCAGTGGAATTGCCATAGAAACCAGGGAGACATTGATTGCAGTGAGGACCTGTGGTGTTGTGGTTACAATCCTGAGAGACCGACAGGTGAGAGAGAGAGACAGGTCAGAGACAGACAAGTCATGCACAGAGATGGGTAAAAGAAAAAGACAGGTTGTTGTTGTCTGTGGGTGTTGAAACTCACCAAACAAACTCCACTGATGTCACAGTCTGATGCATGATCATTACACTCACATTGCAGACAGTTCCCTCCAAACAAGACTCCGCCCACTCTGAAGAAACCTGAAAGACAGGCCTACAAGACAAAACACAGATGAACACACACACATATGACACATACAGGTGAACATGCACCCAGCAGACAGAGGAAGAAACACACAGTCAGTCAGTTGTAAAAAGTGAAGCACTAACCTCACAGGAAGCGCCACTGTAGCCCCATGGACATTCACATGTTTCCACTGCAACTGCATGGAGCCCAGACAATGAGGCCGAGTCAGCAACATCCAGAGATACTGACCGGAGACTGAGGAACAGACAGAGTCATGAGTTTCATTTAAGAAGAATAATGGTCCTCCACAGAACCAGACCTGGGCCTGCATCAGACATCTGGTGGACTCTGTTCACATAAACCAGAGTGGATAAACATCAGTCCTCCAGAATCAAAGGTGTTTACCCTCCTCAGTGACATCTGAGCAAGTCTTTCAGCTCTACCTCCTGGTCCTGTTTGTTCTAGGTTTTTCTTCAGTTACTAATGTCATGACATAGTATTAAAGGGCTTTTTTTGAGGATTGCTTTCTCTTACCGTATTGGCCCTTCTGCAGAGGCGTTCAGGTGAACTCTGATCCTTAGAGATGTTATGTCAGCAAGCACCAACATCAGGTCGTCACGGGTGACTTGAACAGCTGTCTGATCATCCACAAATTGTTGTGGAACCAACGCCACGGCAACGAAGCGCTCAGCCAGTGGAGAGAGAAACAGATGAAGAGATGGGAAGCGAAGAACTTGGCCATTACCCTGAAGTTGAGTCCAGATCAAATCAGATCAGTCTGTGTGTTTTTCTTAAAGACGGTGTAATTGTAGTTTTTTTACATGACATTTTTTCTTACCTCAATGATAATGTCAGAGTGGATGGGGAGAGAATGGTCTTCGTTGTCCAATGGGATGTCATAGACCACTGAATAATTCAGGTACCCTCCATAAGACACCAGCTAAAAATGGACATGCAGGAAGTGAAAGAGAAATAATGTCAGACAGAAAAATAAAGGAAGTGGCACTGCTGTTCACTTGCATTCTGTGCAGATATGGAAATGGAAACCAACCTTGTTACTGAGGAAGCTATCGGGTGCTGTCCATGACAGAACTTGTTGATGGGTGTGACCGGATGAGATGTTGCTCTGGATGGGGAGGTCGTTGCTATGGAAGAGGGATGGAGTGTGGAGAAACTGAGAGGGGCGGAGCAAAGCATCAGACTGAAAGACCTGGATTAAAAAAAAAAAGAAATAGTTACAAATTATGATACACTGATGTGTTACATGAATTCGAGTATGTATGTGCACAGCAGCCAGCATGTTACCTGGAAAACAAGTTTATGTGTATGCTTGTGTGTTAGTTGTTAACAAGTGTGTTACCTGAGCTGTGGACCAGGTGGAGCTCTCACAGACATTAGACACACCAAAACAGAAACAGTCAGTGCAGCCAAGTGGATTTTTCTCCTGCAGGTTGTAGAAACCTGGTTTACACAGATCACAGTGAGCTCCCATAACATTCACCTGAGGAAGGCATGACAGAAAAAGTAATTAGTGAACAGGTGAAGTGTCAGAGAGGAGGAGAGATTTCAGTGATAGGTGGCACCCTCCCCAGTTTACCTTGCAGATGCACGGGCTGCAGGGGTCTGTGTTGATGCTGCCCGAGAGGTTACACTCACAGCGAACACACTGAGGGAAATCTCTGTAGCCAAATGCACAACGATCACACTGTCGACCAGCGAAACCCTCGTGACACTCACATTGACCTGCAGACATACCTGAACCAATACATAAATGTTGGACACACATTCACAAATGCAATCAATTTTTTTAACTGCTGTATACAAACACATAAATAAATAAATAACACACAGCAAAAGCAGTACCATTAGTAAGATCAGACCTGTCTGTGTGCCATCTCTGGTGCAGACAGAAGACTTCGATCCTCTCAGGTCACAGTTGCACTTCACACAGGGCGAGTCTGAATATGGGGAAACCTTCACACACACACACACACATATTCAGTCCTGCAAACTTGTAAATCAAATTAAATTGAATTAAATTTAAATTGAATTAAATTTAAATTTATATCAAGGCACTTTACATATAGAGCAGGTCTTGACCAAACTGAAAATACCAGGAGAGTATTTGTGTGTACCTCAGCAGGTCGGTAGAATCCATCTGTGCAGGCGTCACAGTTGATGCCAGCTGTGTTTTGCTGACAGTCGATACAAACTCCACCTCCTTGATAAAGGCCTTGGGAGTTCAAACTCAGAGAGAGTTCAGACACTGTCTGGTTGTAGAAACAGTTCTCGGCCTTGTTATGACAGTTACACTCTGAGAGTCAGACGGGTGAGAGCCAGACAGGTGAAAGTCAGACAGGTGAGAGTCATACAGGTGAGAAAGTCCACTCAGTCCATCCAGTCTCTTACTTTCACAGGTGTTTCCTTCAGAGATAGTCCCTGGTTGCCATGGCTTCTGGTGGTAACCTGGGCAACACTTGTTACAGTTCTCTCCACAGGTATTGTGTTCACACACACACTGCAGCTTCTGTACACACAAATACAGAGACACACAGTTTCATTAACTCGCTGAACACTGTACAGGTGATTGTGAGCAGAACAACGTTTTTACCTTGGTAATTGGGTCAAGAGGGCAGCTCTGAGCGTGTCCGTAACAGATGCACATCCCGCCCACAGAGATATCTTTAATCGAGTAATAATACTGAGAAAGAACAACAATATTCAACACATTGAAACATGTTGATCATGTGACATAAATTAAACCATGAAGAACTCTCTGCCTCTCTCACCCTCCGGGTGACGATGGGGTCAATATCTCGTGGATCACGGGTGCTCAGTGTCATCAGGTCAGCATTTAGAGTTCTGATTCGCTGAAGTCTCAGTCGAATATAACGAGCTGATGTGAAGCTGAGAAGGTCCGAGGTCAAATCATCTGCACCGGGCCGCCCGTTAATGAGAGAGGTGTGGATCTGACAGACAAACAGTTGAAAAGGAGAGACATACAACATATATTTTTCAGATTTATTGTTGGGGTTTTTTTTTGCCTTCATCTTAGTCAGTAATTGGCAGAGAGGCCGACAGCAAATAGGGAGCGAGAGAGGGGAATGAGCTGCAGTACAGGTCCTTTAGCTGGATTCAAACCGTGATGCTGTGATTACATAGTCAGCAGTTATTATTTGAATTATAATTGAATAATTGTAAAGTTTGTGTAAATATGCTTTAGCAAGATTGTATTGTATGGTGTCATCCCAATAAAGCAAGTTGCATTCAAGTGAGTGAGAGAAGAAGAGAAAATCTCACCTCTCCATGCTCCAGCGGGTTCAGTCTCGAGTAGTACGACGTACAGATGACTTCAGTGTCACTCTTGTATGTTGGCGGTCCAAGTCTTGGTGTGATATTGTAACGTGTCAAACACTCAGAATCACTGATGGCGTAAAATTGCCAGGGGTCAAAGGTCACGCCATCCAGAGAGCGCTCCAGGATCCAGTTACCTTAAACACAGAAAGGTCAGACAGACAGGTCAGATGGACAGAGAAACGTGTGAGGTGTGAAGTGCTGATAACAGCACAGGTGACATACAGACAGCTCTCACCTGGACGTGGAGAGTTCGCTGCCTTGATGATGATGTAAGCGACTTGAAAAATCTGTAAAAAAAAACCCCAACCCATATTTATACGACAGATGTTAAACAACGAGCGTCCCTGCTGGTAAGACATGGCAAGTGTGTGTGCGCATTGGTGTGTCCTTGTTTTACCTGTTTGAGGTCTAGTGTGATAGTAACCCAATGAAACTGTCGTCCATTCTTTATACTTGGACTCTGCCACCACTGGTTTGTCCCATCAATGGCGTTTTTGATCGGATGACGTTCTAAAGTAAACACGGATGGTTACAATTAACAACTGCTAACTACAAGAACCTTGGCTTACTACTCCTAAAATAACAAATACAACTAACTTCTACAAACAATAACCTCTACTAATACTCCTACAACTATTACTACTAAATATTACGACTGCAGTGAATAGTGAGGTTTTAGTTCTGTTGTGTCACCTTTAGACAAGATGGAGTTGGCATCACATTTGGGACAGTGCGGGTTCTTGATTTTTCGTCCTGGAACATGTTCAACAAGTTTGCAGTAAACTTCAGGTGCTGGTTCTCCACATGTGGCATTACTGCTGATCAGTGCATTGCTGGCCAAGTTTAAGATGGCTGGAAACAGTCCTGAAACAAAACCAGATGACTGTCAGCACCACAGCACATCTAAACCTTACTCATGTTCCAGCAGGTAAAGAATAGTTATTTTTCACTTCATGAGTCAGAGACAATATGTGATGATGTGACCATGAGTCAGAACATGCTATTCAGTTCATGATGTTGAATAAATGTAAAAAAAAAAAGAAAAATGAAAGAAAATGAATTCAAACTGAAACAAGAAGAAATAAATACACCTTTTTCTGAAGAAAGTTTACTGATGTTTTTCGGAGAAATGTTTTAATGTCTTAGTAGTGTCAGAGTCACAATTAGAGTCAAAGAAGTAAGTGTTCATTCAGGTGCTGCTCTCCAGCTGTGATTCCTACTCTTCTGTTTATTTGTTAAACATGTTTCCCTGCAGTTTGTGATCATGCGATACTTAGAGTGAAATCCATTTAAGATTATTTCATATAAGAAAATTGTGAACACAGACACACAGAAAGTCCAAACAACTGTTGATTGATGTAACTCAAGTTTCTCTGTAACTCAAGGTGAACGGTTAACCTCTTTGATGACTGACCATTAATCACAGATGACATCACATATAATAAGAGATAAACAGAGTTTATCTCTTATATAAAAACATAACTCTGTTATATGAAAACAGAGTTTTTGGTTTTGTCTTGGTTTTATTTCTCCAAGGTCTCAGGCCAACCTTGTGTGGTCATGATTCTGCCCTTTAACGCACTTTATCACTCTGTTGTGTCTGTTTCTTCTTCCTCACCTCAAACAGTAAGGCCTCTCTCAGACCAAACTCATCCATTTACTTTGACACTTTAGATCAGATGTCAGTTTTTATTACTGTACCACAGAGTAAAACAGACGCACCCAAGGAAACAAACATATACAATGAAACAAAAAGATGTTAATTATTTATGTGTGTAATCAGCTGTGGACCTGTGATAACATCAACTGGGTGGTCTCTGTCCTCTCATGCACACACGCTCACTCACTCACTCACTCACTCACTCACTCATTCATTCATTCACTCACTCACAAGTCATGTTGATGTGCAAAATGACCTCTGACACCTCCCCCAACACACACACACTCTTACTTAACAGAGACTGTGGGACTGTTGGGGGAGGTTTTAGGGTGGGAGAGAGGAAGAGGGTGGAGTGTGATTATTAACGCTAATTATCACACACAGAGACACTCACAGGCTGCTGGCTGTTTCCCAGCAGGAGACTGAGTCTGTCTGTCTGTCTGCAGACGATCAATATGTTGATCACACTCACACTCAGCTGTTCTTGATCAATGGTAAAACAGTGAGTCTCCAGACCCCCCCCCCCCAAACACACACATGGTTAACAGCTAGCAGAGCTAATGGTTATCTGAGGTACAGACTATTTAATAAAGTGGTGAATTTATGCAGATCTGTAGATAAAATCCATTTGTGTGATTCAGTCACACAAAGACATATTTCAGATACCTTTACATTAATGACCACTGAGGAGGAAATGTCCGAATACAACTTTGATTAGTTTGATAAGATGACATGTTGATGAGGTCACAGAGCACAGAGTTAAGTTACAGTTACAGATGTGTCTGAAAATATTCCTGCAGAACTAAGGAAAGAGTCAGGAAAAAGAAGAAAAGTGTCTCACCTCTCTGCTGCTGAGCTGCAGTTTGATCCATCAGGAGTAGTAAGAAAAGCAACTTCATCTCTGCAGACACCAGTTCAATTGGAGTTATGCTGCAGTAAAACCGGGACCAAACTAAGTTAAGTCAGTAGTGACTGGAGTCAGATGGAGCTCCAGCTCTTGGCGCAGCTGAACCAGTATAAACTGGCAGAATAAATCTGCTTCAGAGGAATGTGTTGCTGCAGAGTCTGTGCTGGAACGCAACAATGACTCTGCCCCTCTTTTTCTCATTCATTCTGCTCAATGGAATACGGGGTTAGGGGGGAGGGTGGACTGTACCAAGTGACCCAGTAATAGGGTCAGGCCCTGTTCCTTTATCAATGAATAGCTGTTGAATCATAAAACATATAATGAATGAGATAAATAAAGACTGAAATCAAAAGAGTGATACCTAAGAAAATATTTTCCATCAGCTCCTAAATAATATGGAAAAAATTGCATCTGAATAAAATTAATAATTTTAATTAATAGAATTTGTATACTCGGTAGACTAATTAGAATCAGTAGAATCAACTCTGAGTCTGTCTTCTGCACGTCTTCATGTCTCCATAAACCCATGCTATTGTGATGCAGTGGGGGGTGGGAGGACTGTACCATCTGAGATGGTGCCACAGGGCCTAGCTCCGTTTGTAAAAGAAAAGAAGGGAGGGGGAGGGACAGGACCTACAATCTAGATTAGAGCATAGAATCACAGCTTGAGCTGGCTCAACTGTGACCAGGTAAATACAATATATGGAAAACGATTTAACCAAGTTTGTACAATTGTTGCATGACTCATAAATTTCTGGTACATATAGAAATGAAGTCCTTACATGAGTACTCCCCAGTCCATCTTCTTGTTTTTATTATTGTCACGTTTCTCAGTTATGAATAGTTATTATCATCACAAATATGGTCATTCCATTTTATCTTTTACTTATGTCAACCATTTTCAAATAAATTAAAGAGAAGGCAAAAAAAAAAAAAAAAAAAAAAAACATTTATATTTCCATCTCAGAAAAAGGAGTAAGTAGGAGGAAGGTCCATTTTGTATTGTCATTAGAAAATATTAAGTGTATCTGTAAGTCTTATTTGCTTTTAGGAGCTTGTAGGACTGTCATATTGTTTAGTTTATGCATTTCTATATTGATTTGCATGTACATTGTTGAAATGGGGGAATGTGATGACACTGGGGTTTACCCCTGGTGGTTTGTATGTGTGTGTTCCTCCAGAGCAGGAGTCACCCACTCCTAACCCTAACCCAATGTAACAGAGTTAATAATGCACCTGAAATATTTTGTGAATTTTATCACTTAAGACCTTCTGTTGGGCAAGGCTTAGATGAGTGGATGAGTGAGGGGATGGCCGATGCACTGGCCATCATCAGGTCACTTCCCGGTTCCCACCCAAGTTTATTTTTATTGTTTGTATTGTAAACTAATTTATTAAATAATAAAACATAATCAAATAAAACCCCCTCAAAAAATAAAAAAACAAAATTAGACCTGTTTATGTGCACTGCCACAATGTCTCGACCGCCTTTAGGTCTTCTTCAGGCTGGGTGCACAGTGATGTTTCGCCCATGACAAAAAAAAAGAAATGAGAGCTTTGCTGCTGTTCGGCTTTGTATACTCTCTTGAGTTCTGCCCACTCTGATTCTTTTGTAAAACTGTCTTTAAAATACGAATTTGTTTTGAAAGTTTGTTTTTAACTTAACCTCTCTCATGAATGGTTTTGAGTGTTTTTAGCGCCCATTTTAATCCAGTTGTATTTTTTTATGTTTTTAATCATTGTTCTTGTTCTGATGATTTCTATTAAAGATTCTATTCCATATTTTTAATCAGGTAATTATGATTGTTTTCTTTTTCCACATGGTTTTTCTCTTCTTTTAGCAGGTAAGTCCCCAGGTAGGTATTAATTGTTTATAATCATATTTATTGTTCTGATGATTTTTAATAAAGACTTTATTCTATTTTTTATAGGGTTAGGGTTAGGTTGGGGAACTGAAGCTCTTCCCCTGGAGGGGAAGAAGGGTGGACGGTCCTTCCACCCATAGGACCTCCCGTACCCCTGGTCCCAGTTGGGTTGGCGGGTGCGCTGGCGCCTCCTGCCACGCTGCACTACCGTCCAACCGTCCATTATGTTTGTTTGTTTTGTTTGTCTTTTGGTGTTTTGTACTTTTTTTTGTCTTTATTTGTTTACTTGTTTGTCTAATGAAAAATAAGAAATAAAAAAATAAATAAACAACTGAGGACGCTTTCCCAAAAGGTGGGGAAAGGAAAAAGCCAAAAAATTAATTTCTTAAATGAAAATAAAATGTTTTTTAGAAAAAAAAATAAATAAATAAAAAAACTTTTGTTGTATTTATTTATTTATTTCCGAATTTTTTAATTTTTTGGAAAACAAAAAGCGTGTGCCAAACGACATTTCGGTCCGTTTGGACCTTCTTCAGGTTAGGCACACTTAAAAAAACAAAAAACAAAAGACTGGCTTATTGAGTAGGGCTAGAGAGAATATTGTGAACAGCCCAAGGGCAAATGAGTTCCCTCTTTTATAACGTCCGTTTTTAGAAAGTTTTGTTTTAACCGAATAACTGTTTTTAATACCGTTAACTTTACCGTTAGCTTTTTTTTAACCAGATCTTGTTTTTAACCCTATAACAATCAATTAAATGAAATTTACATTAACTCTGCTTTATATATTTATTAATTACCCCAAATTTTTAACCTCTTTTATACCCAATAGAATTTTATCACTTATTTATTTATTTATTTATATATATATATATATATATATATATATATATATATATATATATATATATATTTCTATTCTTTTTTTTATCTATTTATTTTAATAATATATGGCATAGGCCAGGAGCTCGGACACACCCCCCCACCCAACTGGATGAGAGGGTTGTGTCCAAACCCCTGCCCACACCGCATCTTTAACCCTTTGTAATCTTTTTTAACTTTTGAAAATATATTTTAATTATTATTAATCCCTTATATACCTGAAAAAACTTTTTTAATCTTGTAGAATGTTATGGGTTAGGGTTAGGACGGAGGGTCTGATACCCCCTCCCGAAGGAGGAGGTGATTGCTCGCTCCATTCCCTGTCCAAATCCCTGATACCCGTCCCACATTGATGAAGGGGTGCGCTTCCCGCGCCTCCCATAGTGCACGGTCCTGCACCCGTCCTCTTCCATTTTGTGTCTTTTTTTAATTGTATGTATGTGTGTGTGTATATATATGTATGGACTTATTTATTTATTTGTTTGTTTGTTTGTTTATTTATTTATAAAAAACAAAAAACGCTTTCCAAAATTTGAAAGGCTATTTTTACACAACTAAGGAAGGTGTGCCTAAAGAAAAATTAAAAAATAAAAAAAATGAAAAAATCGCGACGTTTCGACCAAATATGGTCTTCTTCAGGCAAAAAAAAAATTAATTAATTGGCACACAGTAAACTATTATATTGCTTGCTATAAGGCTATAAGGCTGACCATTTGGAGTCATTTGGTACCTATTTTGAAGTGTCGTTTTAAAAAAAGTGTTAGGGTTATAACTAGTTAGGGTTAGTAACTAGAGCCAAATTAGGGTTAAGTGTGAAGGTGTTTGCACTGGCCATCAACAGGTCGCCTCCCGGTTCCCGTCCAAAATTTTGTTTTTAATTATTTGTTTTTTTTCAAAATTAAATTAAATCAAATAATAAAACATAAAATATAATAAAACCCCAAACAAAAAGATCAAAATTAGGCCTGTGTGCACCGTCGCGACGTTTCGACCTGACTAGGTCTTCATCAGGCTTGGTGCACAATGATGTTATCTGTTATCCCCCAAAAACAAACAGAAAAGAAATGAGAGCTCTGCCGCTGCTCGGCTTTATATACTCTCCGGAGCTCTGCCCACTTTGCTTCCTTGGTTTTTTAGTTTTGTCTTTTTAACTTAACCTCAATCATGAATGTTTTTTAGTTGTTTTTTAAGACCCATTTTAAATCCAATTATAGTTTTGGTTGTTTTTAATTATGTTTTTAATTCTCAGGTAAGTATTTGTTGTTTTAGATTTATATTTTTTATCATAGTTTTGATTGTTTTTAATTATGTTTTTAATTCCCAGGTAAGTATTTATTGTTTTATATTTATATTGTTTATCCAGGTAGGTATGATTTTATTCTTTTTTTACAGGTACATTCCAGGTAAGTATTTATATTTTTAATTCAATGTTTTTTTAGGTAAGTCCCCAGGTAAGTATTTGTTTACCAAGTTACTTTTTGATTGAATAAAGATGTTTTTTTTAAATCCCATGTGTTTGTCTGATTATTAATTTTGTGATTATAATTCCCCTCTTTCGCTCCTTCCTGCTCTTTCCTTTCCATCCCACTTAATTTTCCTAAATATTCTTCCTTCCCTTTTCATTTCCTTAACACCCCCCCTCCTTAGTCTATCCACCTACCCTTCCTCTAATTAGCCTCGACACTGACTGGTATTATAAATGTCCAAATTAGCCTCACGGGGTCCACAACCTCCCGGGGCTTGACAAAACTGTGCTTCACGGGACCCCAAAACCCGGAGCAATAAAATTTAGACCAGCCAGGGGACTAGGGTTAAGGTTAGGTTTGAGGTAGAGAGGGGCCATCCCCGTGAAAGGATGGCCCCGAAGGCACTCGCACTTCCCAGGGGCCCCCGGACTCCCTCCCCAGATAGATTGAGTTTTTAAATTTTTTATTTTTTTAGTTTTTTAATTAAATTAAATTAAATTAAATAATAATAATCAAAATAAATCCCCTTAAACAGGCCTTTGGATCATGTGCCGCGCGACGTTTCGAGCCAATTAGCTCTTCTTCAGGCTCTGGCACATGTCCTTCCCCCCAGAAAACTAAAACAGAAATGAGAGCTGCTGGTGTTTCAGCCTTATATACTCTCAGGCTCCGCCCACTTTTGGCTTGGTAAGTTTTGTTTTTGTGTTCGTCTTTTTTAGTTTCGAATTGTTCTTGTGTTTTTTTCGTGTTTTTTACTTCCAATTGATTTTAATGGGTTAGGTTTTGGGAAAAGAGAAGGGCGCCATCCCCTGGGGGATGGTCCCTTAGTGCACGCGCACTTCCCAGGGACCCCCTGGTCCCCCTTACTTAGTCGTGTTTTGTTTTTGTTTTTTTATTATTTTATTTAAACTTAAATTAAATTATAATAAAAAACGAATAAAATTATCAAAAGAAATAATTCCCATTAAAAAAGGCCATTCCCCACACACACCGCCGCGACGTTTCGACCTGATTTAGGTCTTCTTCAGGCTACTGGTGTGTGCTCCCCCCGAAAACAAAAAAGAAATGAAGGAGCTGGAGCCGCTTCTCCTTATATACGCTCCCTGACTCCTCCCACTTTGGCTGTTCTTAAGTTTTGTTTTTAACCGAATGTTTTAGGTTTCCAATTTGCGGTTTTAGTTTTTTTCTTTTTTCTTTTGTATTCCAATGGTTTTAATAGATTTTTTTATAGAATTTTAATGCAAATCAATTGTGGATGATACTATTTATAGTTTTAGTTCCCGGCACGGTGGTCCAGGCCCGTAGGGTCAATGTCTTCGCTCTCCTGCTCTGCTCCAAAGTCCTAAGAGGAGAAAAAAAAAGGGGGGGGGGGGGGGGAAGAAAAAAATAAAGAAATAAAAATGAAGAGAGGAGGAGGTTAAGGTTAGGAATGGAAGGGGAGGGAGGTTAAGGTTAGGGTTAGGGAAAGGGGAAAGGTTAGGGTTAGGATTGGGAGAAGGAAGGGTTAGGGTTAGGGTTAGGGTAGGGGAATTGCACCCGTCTCCATTTGGAGGCGGGGAGTGCACACTCCATCCACCCTTCTCTGTTGGACCAGGGTTAGGGTTAGGGTTAGGGGTTAGGGTTAGCGGGTTAGGGTTAGGGTTAGGGGTTAGGGTTGGGTTAGGGTTTAGGTTTATGTTTCCATATGGGATTGTTATTGCACGGGCCTACCAATAGGGTTAGGGTTAGGGTTAGGAATAGGGATGATTACCACGATTAGACATTTGAGGAATAGGGATGATTACCACGATTAGACATTTGAGGATTAGACATTCTTGAATAACTTTTGATAGGAAGGTGATAGAGACACGAAACCAAGCTCTATCCCCACTAATTCGGGTACGCCCTTTCCAACGGTACCACCCCCGAGTCCGTAGGAGCTTCCGTTCGGGAGATACGTCACTTCCCGTTACGACAAGGTCATATCTCGGGAACGGAAGGTCGTAGAGACACGGGACCAGGACCAGCGCGTTCAGGGTTAGGGTTAGGGTTAGGGGTTAGGGGGTTAGGGTTAGGGTTAGGGTTAGGGTTGGGTTAGGTATGGGATTTGGAACCGGTATCCTCCTCGGAGGAACCGGAATTGCTCGGTCCATCCCCCACATTCTCTGTATCCCTTGCCCCAGAAGAGATGGACCGCCAGGGGGGCGGGGCTTATGCCTCCCATAGCGGACCTCCGTCCATTTTAATTGGGCGTCGCCCATTTTAAAGTAATTTTTTGTCTTTTTTATCTTTTTTAATGTTTTTTATGTTTTTTTTGTGTTTTTTTTTATATCTTTTTAGATTTTGTAATTTTTTAACTTTTTAAACAACTAAAAACTCTTTCCAAAAATTTAGGAAAGGAAAAAATGTATAAAAAAAATGATCAAATGTAAATAAAAAATGAAAAATGAAAAAAAATATTTATTTATTATTTTTTAATTTTTTTTAATGAATAATGTGTGTGTTTATGTATATATATATGAATGTATTTATTTGTATGAATGTGTTTATGTATGTGAGTGTGTGCCTCCGGCAACGTTTCGACCCTTTATGGGTCTTCTTCAGGCCTATGGCACACAAAAAAGAAAAAAGAAAATAAGTTGTGGCTTCTAATGGCTGTAGAGGTGTTTCTCCTTCGATCGCCTAAGTGGAAGTGAATGAATTCCTATTGCGCTTGTATTTATGTGTTTTCTTAATCGGTTAAGTTTGTTTTTAAAGATTTTTAGTTTTCACTTAAGATTTTTTAATTTTAACTCCTCCCCTTGTGTTTTTTCATTAATTTAATTATTTAGAACCGCTTATATATATAATAATGTGTATAAATAATATTTTTAAACTATTTATATTATATTTATTTTTAGATTATAGTATTTATATTAAATTATTCATAAAAAAATTTTGTTTTTATATAGATAAGTTATTAAATTATATATTTATTTGGTTAAGTTTAGGAAAGGGAGGGGTTAGGGTTAGGGTTAGGATTAGGTAAGGAGAAAGGGGTTAAGGTTAGGGTTAGGGTCAGGGGGTGGGAATGGTTAGGGTTAGGTAAAAGATAAAGGTAAGGGTTAGGTTTAGGGAAGGAAAATGGGAGGGGTTAGGGTTAGGAAATGGGGTTAGGATTAGGATTAGGGTTAGGGTTAGGGTTAGGGTTAGGGTTAGGGTTGGGTTAGGGTTAGGGTTGGGTTAGGGTTAGGGTTAGGGTTAGGGTTAGGGTTAGGGTTAGCGGGTTAGGGTTAGGGTTAGGGTTAGGGTTAGGGTTAGCGGGTTAGGGTTAGGGTTAGGGTTAGGGTTAGGGTTAGGGGTTAGGGTTGGGTTAGGGTTAGGGTTAGGGTTAGGGTTAGGGTTAGGGGGTTAGGGTTAGGGTTAGGGTTAGGGTTAGGGTTAGGGTTAGGGTTAGCGGGTTAGGGTTAGGAATAGGGATGATTACCACGATTAGACATTTGAGGATTAGACATTCTTGAATAACTTTTGATAGGAAGGTGATAGAGACACGAAACCAAGCTCTATCCCCACTAATTCGGGTACGCCCTTTCCAACGGTACCACCCCCGAGTCCGTAGGAGCTTCCGTTCGGGAGATACGTCACTTCCCGTTACGACAAGGTCATATCTCGGGAACGGAAGGTCGTAGAGACACGGGACCAGGACCAGCGCGTTCAGGGTTAGGGTTAGGGTTAGGGGTTAGGGGGTTAGGGTTAGGGTTAGGGTTAGGGTTGGGTTAGGTATGGGATTTGGAACCGGTATCCTCCTCGGAGGAACCGGAATTGCTCGGTCCATCCCCCACATTCTCTGTATCCCTTGCCCCAGAAGAGATGGACCGCCAGGGGGGCGGGGCTTATGCCTCCCATAGCGGACCTCCGTCCATTTTAATTGGGCGTCGCCCATTTTAAAGTAATTTTTTGTCTTTTTTATCTTTTTTAATGTTTTTTATGTTTTTTTTGTGTTTTTTTTATATCTTTTTAGATTTTGTAATTTTTTAACTTTTTAAACAACTAAAAACTCTTTCCAAAAATTTAGGAAAGGAAAAAATGTATAAAAAAAATGATCAAATGTAAATAAAAAATGAAAAATGAAAAAAAATATTTATTTATTATTTTTTAATTTTTTTTAATGAATAATGTGTGTGTTTATGTATATATATATGAATGTATTTATTTGTATGAATGTGTTTATGTATGTGAGTGTGTGCCTCCGGCAACGTTTCGACCCTTTATGGGTCTTCTTCAGGCCTATGGCACACAAAAAAAGAAAAAAGAAAATAAGTTGTGGCTTCTAATGGCTGTAGAGGTGTTTCTCCTTCGATCGCCTAAGTGGAAGTGAATGAATTCCTATTGCGCTTGTATTTATGTGTTTTCTTAATCGGTTAAGTTTGTTTTTAAAGATTTTTAGTTTTCACTTAAGATTTTTTAATTTTAACTCCTCCCCTTGTGTTTTTTCATTAATTTAATTATTTAGAACCGCTTATATATATAATAATGTGTATAAATAATATTTTTAAACTATTTATATTATATTTATTTTTAGATTATAGTATTTATATTAAATTATTCATAAAAAAATTTTGTTTTTATATAGATAAGTTATTAAATTATATATTTATTTGGTTAAGTTTAGGAAAGGGAGGGGTTAGGGTTAGGGTTAGGATTAGGTAAGGAGAAAGGGGTTAAGGTTAGGGTTAGGGTCAGGGGGTGGGAATGGTTAGGGTTAGGTAAAAGATAAGGTAAGGGTTAGGTTTAGGGAAGGAAAATGGGAGGGGTTAGGGTTAGGAAATGGGGTTAGGATTAGGATTAGGGTTAGGGTTAGGGTTAGGGTTAGGGTTAGGGTTAGGGTTGGGTTAGGGTTAGGGTTGGGTTAGGGTTAGGGTTAGGGTTAGGGTTAGGGTTAGGGTTAGGAATAGGGATGATTACCACGATTAGACATTTGAGGATTAGACATTCTTGAATAACTTTTGATAGGAAGGTGATAGAGACACGAAACCAAGCTCTATCCCCACTAATTCGGGTACGCCCTTTCCAACGGTACCACCCCCGAGTCCGTAGGAGCTTCCGTTCGGGAGATACGTCACTTCCCGTTACGACAAGGTCATATCTCGGGAACGGAAGGTCGTAGAGACACGGGACCAGGACCAGCGCGTTCAGGGTTAGGGTTAGGGTTAGGGGTTAGGGGGTTAGGGTTAGGGTTAGGGTTAGGGTTGGGTTAGGTATGGGATTTGGAACCGGTATCCTCCTCGGAGGAACCGGAATTGCTCGGTCCATCCCCCACATTCTCTGTATCCCTTGCCCCAGAAGAGATGGACCGCCAGGGGGGCGGGGCTTATGCCTCCCATAGCGGACCTCCGTCCATTTTAATTGGGCGTCGCCCATTTTAAAGTAATTTTTTGGGTTAGGGTTAGGGTTAGGGTTAGGTTTTGGGAAAGAGAAGGGCGCCATCCCCTGGGGGATGGTCCCTTAGTGCACGCGCACTTCCCAGGGACCCCCTGGTCCCCCTTACTGAGTCGTGTTTTGTTTTTTTGTTTTTTTATTATTTTATTTTAACTTAAATTAAATTATAATAAAAAACGAATAAAAGAATCAAAAGAAATAATTCCCATTAAAAAAGGCCATTCCCCACACACACCGCCGCGACGTTTCGACCTGATTTAGGTCTTCTTCAGGCTAAGGTGTGTGCTCCCCCCGAAAACAAAAAAGAAATGAAGGAGCTGGAGCCGCTTCTCCTTATATACGCTCCTGACTCCTCCCACTTTGGCTGTTTCTTAAGTTTTGTTTTTACCGAATGTGTTTTTTAGTTTCCAGTTTGCGGTTTTAGTTTTTTTCTTTTTTCTTTTGTATTCCAATGGTTTTAATAGATTTTTTTATAGAATTTTAATGTAAATCAATTGTGGATGATACTATTTATAGTTTTAATTATTTTTAGGCCTTATTTTAATATCAATTTTCATATTTATATCAATAATTTTTTATACATAGTTTTTTAACCCAATTTTTAGTCCTTTTTATATTTTTACTTAGTTTTACTTGTATTTTTATTCCAATTATAACTGTTTTTAACTTGTTTTTTCTTCTTTTTCAGGTAAATTTTAAGGTAAGTATCCAGGTAATTAATTCAGGTGAGTATAATTTTTTCTTTTTTAATTTTTTCTTTCACAGGTTTCCAGGTAAGTATATTTGTATTAATTTTCTGTTTTTTCTGTTTTTCTTTTAGGTGAGTCCCCGGGTGAGTATAGATCACCAAGTTACTGTTTTTAATTTTTAATGTATATCCAATTTGTAATTAATTTTTAATCATATTTCCCCTCTTTTTTCTCCTTCCTGCTTCTTCCTTTCCATCCCACTACATTTTCTTTTCTTTCTTCCTTTCCTTATTCTTCTCTTCCTCGTCCCCCCTCGCTTTTCGCTTCACTATCCTGCCATCTCCTCTTTCCTTAGCCTCGGCACTACCATAGTCCGACTTGGCCTCATTCGGGGTATGCTTCTTCCCGTGGGCAATTTTTACTTTCTCTATTTGGGCTTCGCTGGGGCAGTCCTCATCCCAGGAGCAATGAATGACTAGGTAGCGGGCATCCAAATTGGGTTGATGGGTCAGGTTCGCGTGCTATTAGGTTTAGGGTTAGTGTCAGGTCCAAATTTAGTTAGGCTTCGAGTCCGGAATCTGGGTGGAGCTAGACAGGTCAATTAGGGTTAGTTCAAATTTGGGGATTTATCATTATAATTAATTATTTATTTTTAGAAGTCCAATTAGGGTTAAGGTTAGGGTTAGCATCCAATTAGGGTTAGGGTTATATAAACCTAGGGTTAGGGTTAGGGTTAGAGTCCAAATTAGGGTTAGGGTTAGATAACACCTAGGGTTAGGGTTAGGGTTAGAGTCCAAATTAGGGTTAGATAACCTAGGGTTAGGGTTAGGGTTAGAGTCCAATTAGGGTTAGGGTTAGGGTTAGATACCACCTAGGGTTAGGGTTAGGGTTAGAGCCAAATTACTGTTAAGTTTTTAAGTCCAATTAGGGTTAGGGTTAGGGCCACATTAAGTATATATTTAGAATCAAATTGTTATTAAATTTAGGGTTAGTTTTTAGTTAGGGTTTCCAATTATTAGGGTTAAAGGTCAAATTTGTTTTTAGTTCATCCATAAATTAGGTTTTAAGTCCAATTAGAATTAGGTTTTAGTTTTTATTAATTTTTAATATATGTCCAATTTGAGTTATGAAATGTTTTGGGGACCAGGGGGCCCACTGGCAGGCTCTGGCGGGTTAGGTTTTGGGAAAGAGAAGGGCGCCATCCCCTGGGGGATGGTCCCTTAGTGCACGCGCACTTCCCAGGGACCCCCTGGTCCCCCTTACTGAGTCGTGTTTTGTTTTTTTGTTTTTTTATTATTTTATTTTAACTTAAATTAAATTATAATAAAAAACGAATAAAAGAATCAAAAGAAATAATTCCCATTAAAAAAGGCCATTCCCCACACACACCGCCGCGACGTTTCGACCTGATTTAGGTCTTCTTCAGGCTAAGGTGTGTGCTCCCCCCGAAAACAAAAAAGAAATGAAGGAGCTGGAGCCGCTTCTCCTTATATACGCTCCTGACTCCTCCCACTTTGGCTGTTTCTTAAGTTTTGTTTTTACCGAATGTGTTTTTTTA